>NC_134452.1:92627-134010 GCF_030867145.1 Opisthocomus hoazin | reverse complement strand
TCCCCAGAGCCCCCCCAAAAACCCCAAAGCCCCCCCAACTCCGAAGACCCTCCACCCCCAGAGCCCCCCCCCATAACCCTGAGCCCCCCCAAACCCCAAAGGCCCCCCCCAAACCCCAAGGCCCCCCAACCCCAGAGCCCCCCCCAACCCCCAAGAACCCCCCCCCAAACCCCCCAAATCCCCCTCCCTCGACCCCCTCCGACTTTCGGGCGCAGCCGGGGGGGTCCCCCCGATGTCCCCCCCCATGTGTGTGTGTCCCCCCCCCTTACCCTGCTCCAGCGCCTGGGCCAGGGTCGCCAGCCCGGTCCTACCGGTAGCCCCGAAGATGGCGACGTTCTGCACGGTGGCCATGGCGGGGGGGGGTCCCGGGGGGGTCCCGGGGGGGGGGACACACACAGGCGACACCGGGGACACCGGGAAGCGCTGGGTGCCCCCAGCCGCCCTCAGGCCTTGGCTCCGCCCCCCGGCGCTGGGAACGCCCCCCCCCCGCCCCCCCCGGGGCCGGGCGAGCGAGCGGGGGGGGGGGCAAATGGGGGGCCGGAGTGTGTGGGCCCGATCCGTGCCCCCCCCCCCGGGGTGTAAGGGCCCGATCCGGGACCCCCCGGGCTGTATGGGCCCGATCCGGGCTCCCCCCCCCGGGCTGTATGGGCCCGATCCGGGGCCCCCCCCCGGGCTGTGACACCCGGGACCGGGGCAGGGCCCCCCCAGGTCCGTATGGGCCCGATCCGTGCCCCCTCCCCCTGGTCTGTGCCCCCCCCCCCCGCTATATATGGGGCCCGATCCGGCCCCCCCCCGGGCTATACGGTACAGGTCTATACGGTCCCGCTCCGTGCCCCCCCCCCGCTCCGTGCCCCCCCAGTCCGTGCCCCCCCCCATCCCGGTCCCTATGGGCCCGATCCGTCCATCCCAGTCCGTGCCCCCCCCGGTCTGTGCCCCCCCCGGTC
Organism: Opisthocomus hoazin; assembly: GCF_030867145.1. Lineage (NCBI taxonomy): Eukaryota > Metazoa > Chordata > Aves > Opisthocomiformes > Opisthocomidae > Opisthocomus > Opisthocomus hoazin. The sequence continues at coordinate 133,066 of NC_134452.1, read as the reverse complement.
CATATGGGCCCGATCCGTGCCCCCCCCCCCCCCCCCCCCCCCGCCCCCCACTCTATACGGCCCCGGGTCTTTAACCCCCCCCCCCCCCGTCCTTGGACCCCCGCTCCGTGCCCCCCCGCTCCGTGCCCCCCCCATCCCGGTCCCTATGGGCCCGATCCCTCCATCCCGCTCCGTGCCCCCCCCCCCCCCCCCATCCCGGTTTGCGGCGGGGGGGGGGGGGGGCTGCGGGGGGGTCTTTTCCCGAGCCCGACGTCGCGCTCGGCTCCGCGGGGGGGGGGTGGTGATGATGGGGGGGGGGGGGAGGGGTGGTGATGGGGGGGGGGGCGGGGGGGGGGGCGCGCGCCCCGCCATTGGCTGCCGGGGCGGGGACGAGCGGCGGCGCGCGCCGGGGGCGGGCCCGGGAGGTACCGGTAGCACCGGCAGCACCGACCCCCCCCCCCCCATCCCCCCCCTCCCCGCGACCCCCCCCCACCCCCCCGCCGACCCCCCCCCCACCCCCTACGGTGAGTCCCGTGTGTGCCCCCCCCCCCTCCCCCCCCGCACGGTGAGACCCCACCCCCACCCCGAGCATCCCCCCGGAGCCAACGCCCGGGAGGGGAGGGGGGGGCACGGGGGGGGGGTGGGCGCGGGGGGGACCCCCGAGAGGATTTGGGGGGGGGGGGGGGGGGGGCTCCGGTGCGGGCCCGGGGTCCTTCAAGGTGACCGCCGGGAGGGGGCCCGATCCTGCCGCTGCCGGAGGGGTCGGGGGGGGGGGGGGCTGCATGGGGGGGGGGGGCGGGTGCGGGGGTGCGGGGGGGGTCTTTGTAGGGTGCTGGGGGGGGATGTTGGGGTGCTGGGGGGGGGTCTTTATGGGGGTGCTGGGGGGGTGCATGAGGTGCTCAGGGCGGGGTGCTGGGGGGCTGCATGGGTGCGGGGGGGGGATGTCGGGGGTTCTGGGGGGTCTTCATAGGGTGCTGGGGGGCTGGGGGGGTACTCGGGGGGGGTGCATGGGGTGCTCGGGGGGGGCTGGGGGTACGTGGGGTGCTGGGGCGGCTTCTTGGGGTGCTGGGGGGCCACATTGAGTGCGGGGGGGCTTCATGGGTGGTGGGGGGATTGTAGGGGTCCTAGGGGGGTGCTAGGGGGGCTTCTTGGGGTGCTGGGGGGCCACATTGAGTGCTGGGGGGGCTTCATGGGTGCTGGGGGGGCTGTAGGGGTGCTGGGGGGGGCCACATCGAGTGCTGGGGGGGGCTTCATGGGTGCTGGGGGGGGCTTGTAGGGGTGCTGGGGGGGCCACATTGGGTGCTGGGGGGCTTCATGGGTGCTGGGGGGGTGCACGGGGTGCTGGGGGTCTTCATGGGGTGTTGGGGGGCCACATTGGGTGCTGGGGGGCTTCATGGGTGCTGGGGGTGGGCTGTAGGGGTGCTAGGGGGGTGCTGGGGGGCTGCATGGGGTCCTGGGGGTCTTCATGGTGTGTTGGGGGGGCCACATCGGGTGCTGGGGGGGCTTCATGGGGGTTCTGAGGGGCCACATTGGGTGCTGGGGGGGCTCGGGGGGTCCTGAGCCGTCCCAGCCTTCAGCCACCGCCCCGCAGCCCTCCCAGGTGGGCCCCAGGAGAAGACCCCCCCCCAGCCCCGGCACACACGTGGGCGGGCGTGTTGTGCGCATCACCCGTGTGCCCCCCCGCCCGCCCCCCCCCCCCCCAGCCCGATGGCGGCCGAGGTGGACAACATGGAGCAGCAGAACAACAACGCCGGGGGACCCCCTGGGAGAGCCCGGACCCCCGCGCCTGGGGACGACCCCGCGGCCCACCGCCAAGATCTTCGAGTGCTCCCGCATCAAAGCCTTGGCCGGTAGGGTCGGGACCCCCCCCCACCCCGAGGTCCCACCACCCATGGGGTCTCCCCACCCCATAGGGTCGTGTCCCCCCCCCGCGCGGCGGGCTGAGCCCCTTCCTCGGCCGGGCAGACGAGAGGGACGCGGTGCAGAAGAAGACCTTCACCAAGTGGGTGAATTCCCACCTGGCCCGCGTCTCCTGCCGCATCGGGGACCTCTACCGCCGACCTCCGCGACGGCTACGTCCCTCACCCGCCTGCTGGAGGTGCTCTCCGGGGAGCAGCTGGTGAGGGCCGGGACCCCCCGTCACCACCAGTGTCACCAGCACCAGGCTGGGATGAGCTGGGACCTCTCCGTGACCCCATCACCACCCACGTCCCATCTACCACTGGGTTGGGATGAGCTGGGACCTCCTCATCATCACCACCACCAGCCTGGGATGAGCTGGGACCTCCCATCACCACCACCACCAGCCTGGGATGAGGCTGGGACCTCCCATCATCACCACCACCACCCACGTCCCATCTACCACTGGGTTGGGATGAGCTGGGACCTCCCCATCATCACCACCACCACCACTACCACTGGGTTGGGATGAGCTGGGACCTCCCCATCACCACCAGCACCAGGCTGGGATGAGCTGGGACCTCCCATCACCACCATCACCACCCACGTCCCATCTACCACTGGGTTGGGATGAACTGGGGACCTCCCCATCATCACCACCACCACCACCACTGGGTTGGGATGAGCTGGGGACCTCCCCATTACCACCACCACCACCCATGTCCCGTCTACCACTGGGTTGGGATGAGCTGGGACCTCCTCATCATCACCACCACCACCACCACTGGGTTGGGATGAGCTGGGACCTCCCCATCACCCCCAGCACCAGGCTGGCATGAGCTGGGACCTCCCATCACCACCACCACCCCCCACATCCCTTCCACAACCGGACCAGGATCACCTGGGACCTCCCCACCACCACCACCACCCCACGCGTAGGGTGCTGCAGGTCCCACCCGCCTCCAGGTCGCGATGAGCTGGGTGGGAGGACCTTCTCCGAGGTGGGGGTGAGGCTGGGAGCCGGGCTGCCCAGCCTGTCTCGGCCAGCCAAACTACGCGCGAAGGGGGTGAGGTAGGGGGTGAGGGGGTGCGCGTGTCTCCTGGCAGCCCAAACCGACGCGGGGCCGGATGCGGATCCACTCCCTGGAGAACGTGGACAAGGCGCTGCAGTTCCTCAAGGAGCAACGGGTGCACCTGGAGAACGTCGGCTCCCACGACATCGTGGACGGCAACCACCCGCCTCACCCTTGGCCTCATCTGGACCATCATCCTCCGCTTCCAGGTAGCGGGACGGGCTGTCCCCGCCCCGGGGACGGGGTCCCCACCCCGGGGACCCCGCCGTGCGCCAGTGCCCCTTGGCTTTCCCCAGATCCAGGTGATCAAAATCAAGACCGAAGACAACCGGGAGACGCGCTCGGCCAAGGACGCTCTGCTGCTCTGGTGCCAGATGAAGACGGCGGGGTGAGCGGCGACCCCACCTCGCGCCGTCCCGGTGCCGGGGTGGACCCCCCCAAAGACGGGGGACGGACCCAGCACCCGCGTGACCCCCAACTTTGCTCCGCAGCTACCCCGAGGTGAACATCCAGAACTTCACCACCAGCTGGAGGGATGGGTAGGCCTTCAACGCTCTGATCCACAGACACAGGTCCGCCGTGGGGCAGACGGGGGGCAACCCGGCCGCCTGGGTCCCCTCCGTGGGGCAGACGGGGGGCAACCCGGCCTCCTGGGTCCCCTCCGTGGGGCGGGGGGCTCCAAGCGGCCGTGTCCCGCTTGCAGGCCAGACCTCATTGACTTCCACAAGTTGACCAAGTCCAACGCGACCTACAACCTTCAACAAGCCTTCAACACGGCCGAGCAGCATCTGGGGCTCAGCAAGCTGCTGGACCCTGAGGGTAGGGGTGGGGCAGGGGCTGGGGGTTGTCCACCTGTCCATCCGTCCACGTGGGGGTGGGGTGTCTCCCACCCACCCGGCAAATTTCTCCTGGCTTCGTTTTCCACCTCAAAGGATTTTTTGGGGGGGTTCAAGGGTGAGGGGAGTGGCCTGGGGTTGGGGGTGGGCTTTGCTGGACCAGGGCTGGTGGCCAGGGGGGGCTTCGGAGACTGACGCTTCACCGCCCGCCAGACGTCAACATGGAGGACCCCGACGAGAAGTCCATCATCACCTACGTGGTGTCCTTCTACCCACTACTTCTCCAAGATGAAGGCGCTGGCCGTGGAGGGGAAGCGCATCGGGAAGGTGGGTTTCGGTCCACGCCCTGTGGCTCCATGGGGTGGCCCATCCTTGCTCCATGAGATGCTCCATACTTTTCTCCATGAAATGTCCCATCCCTGCCTCCATGAGATGTCCCATCCTTTGATCCATGGGATGACCCACCCTTGCTCCATGTGATGTCCCATCCCTGGCTCCATGAGATGTCCCACCCTTGCTCCATGAGATGTCCCATCCTTTGCTCCATGGGATGACCCACCCTTGCTCCATGTGATGTCCCATCCCTGGCTCCATGAGATGTCCCACCTTTGCTCCATGGGACGTCCCACCCTTGCTCCATGGACGTCCCACCCTTGCTCCATGGGACGTCCCCACCCTTGCTCCATGGGATGTCCCATTCTTGCTCCATGAGATGTCCCATCCCTGGCTCCACGAGGTGTCCCATCCTTGCTCCATGAGATGTCCCCATCCTTTGCTCCATGTGATGTCCCATCTGTGGTCCATGAGATGTCCCATCCCTTGCTGCACTGGGCACCAGCAAGGACAGGGCCGTGCTGGTCTCTGGAGGGGCTGGGGCAAGGGGGTTGCACCTCAAGCCACGCGTGGTTGCTCAGGGGGGCTTCTGTGGGCCGCAGCCCAGGCCACCCACCCGTCTCCCGCCAGGTCCTGGATCAGGCCATGGAGATCGAGGCCATCATCGAGCGGTACGAGGCGCTGGCGGCCGAGCTGCTGGCCTGGATCCAGCACACCATCACCATCATCAGCAACCAGAAGTTCGCCAACTCCCTGACCGGGGTGCAGCAGCAGCTCCAAGCCTTCACCGCCTTCTGCACCCTGGAGAAGCCCGTCAAGTGAGCACCCCCTGGGGTTTGGGGGGGACAATGGCGGAGGGGGACCGTGGCCGTATCCTGACCCGGCGCTGCCACCCCGCAGGTTCCAGGAGAAGGGGAACCTGGAGGTCCTGCTCTTCACCATCCAGAGCAAGCTACGGCCAACAACCGCAAGCTCTACGTCCCCAGTGAGGGCAAGAGCATCTCCGACATCAACAAGGTGCTGGTGGGACGGGGTGACCTCTCCATCCCGGGGGACCCCGAGAAGGGCTGGGGACCCCCTCGTCGAGCCCGCCGTGTCCCACCCCGCAGGCTTGGACCTGCCTGGAGAAGGCAGAGCACGAGCGGGAGGTGTTGCTGAGGAACGAGCTGTATTCGGCAGGAGAAGCTGGAGCTGCTGGCCCAACGTTTCGACCACAAGGCTGTCATGAGGGAGACGTGGCTGAACGAGAACCAACGCCTGGTCTCACAGGTGGGATGGGTGGCGGGGGGCTTGGGCGGGGACCCCCACCCCAGGGCAGGACACCTGGGTCCTCTCCCTGGCTGGGGTGGGGGTGAGGAACCCAACACTCAGGTGATGGGACCTCCCAACGCTTGGGTGGTGGGACCTCTAACGCTTGGGTGGTGGGACCCTCCTGGACCTCCCAACACTTGGGTGGTGGGACCTCCTGGACCTCCCAACACTTGGTGGTGGGACCTCCCGATACTTGGGTGGTGGGACCTCCTGGACCCCCCCAACACTTGGGTGGTGGGACCTCCTGGACCTCCCAACACTTGGGTGGTGGGACCTCCTGGACCTCCCAACACTTGGGTGGTGGGACCTCCTGGCTTGCGTCATTGGGCTCCCTCGTTGGCTGGGGAGGGGTCCACCCCGCCTGATGGCATCCCCCCCCTGCCCCAGGACAACTTTGGCTATGACCTGCCAGCGGTGGAGGCCGCCATGAAGAAGCACGAGGCCATCGAGGCCGACATCTCCTCCTACCAAGAGCGCATCCAGGTGGTGGTGGAGCTGGCCCTGGAGATGGAGTCCGAGGGCTACTACGACACCAAGCGCATCAGCGCCCAGAAGGACAACATCCTGCGGCAGCAGCGGGGCTCTTGACCGAGCTGGTCCGCGCCCGCCGCGCCCGCCTCGAGCAGAACCTGGCCCTGCAGAAGATCTTCCAGGAGATGGTCTACATGATTGACTGGCATGGAGGAGATGCAGGTAGAGCCGGGGACGTGGCCGGTAGCCGGCATCGCCGTGGAGGTCGCGGTGGGTGGCTCTGGACCCTGAGGTCTCATTCGCCTTCTCCAGGTTCTGCTGGTCTCCAAGGATTTGGGGAAGCATCTTCTGGAGGTCGAGGACCTGCTGCAGAAGCACGGGCTGCTGGAGGCTGACATCTCCGCCCAGACCGAGCGGGTGCAGGCGCTCAACGCTGCCGCGCTCAAGTTCTCGGAGCTGGGGGTAACGTGGGGACGGGCACCACGAGGACCGGGAGATGCTCGGCCTTGGATGGGGTCAACCAAGGTCTTCAGGGTGCCGTAGACCATCTCCCCTAGGATCTGGTTCTCTTGGTCCAGGCTACCAACCCTGCGACCCCCAGATCATCTGGCAACCGTGTCAACCACGTCCAGACGTGCCTGGAGGAGCTGGGGGAGCTGGCGGGCAAGAGGCGCAAGGAGCTGGAGGACTCCCGCCAGCTTTGGGCCTTCTTCCAGGAGATGGAGGAGGCCGAGGCGTGGATCCGCGAGAAGGAGAAGATCCTGGCCGCCAGACGTGCGGCCGGGACCTGAGCAGCGTCTTGACGTTGACCAACAAGCACAAGAGCATGTTGGGCGAGCTGGGCAGCCGACGGGCGCTGCTCCACCAGACCATGAAGAGGGGCGAGCAGATCTTGGCCAAGAAACGTTTCGGGGCCCGGTGGGATCCAGGAGAAGATGCGGGAGGTTCGCCTCCGCTGGAAGAAGCTGGAGGAGGTGACGGGATTGCACCAGCAACGCTTGCAGGAGGCCCTCAACTTCTTCCAGTTCAGCGCCGAGACGGACGACCTGGTGGCCTGGTTGCAGGACACCTACCGCATCGTCTCCAGCGATGACTTCGGCCACGACGATTACTCCACCCAAGCTCTCCTGCGGAAAGCACCGGGCCGTGGTGGAAGAGGTGGAGAAGCACCCGGGCGGCCGTCTTGGCCCTCCGGAAGCAGTTGGCTCTTCTGGCACCCGAGCACCGGCAGGGGGTTGACGTGCAGATCCGGGTGGTGGAGGTGGAGCAGCTCTACGGGGAGGTGGCCGAGGTGGCCGTGCTGCGGCAGCAGTGGTTGCAGGACGCCTTGGCCGTCTACCGCATGTTCAGCGAGGTGCACGCCTGCGAGGTCTGGGTGGACGAGAAGGAGCAGTGGTTGGAGAAGGATGGAGGTGCCGGAGGAGCTGGATGAGGTTGAGGTGGTCCAGCATAGGTGGTGGGGTGGGGTTGGGAGTGGGGCCGGACGCCGGGGTTCCTCGGCCCAGCGGGGACCTCGCCGCTCGCGTCTCCTCGCCAGGTTGAGAGCCTGGACCAGGAGATGAACAGGCATCATGGGACGGATCTTGGACGTCAATCAAGTGGTGCAGCAGTTGGTGGATGGGGGCCACCCCAGCTCGGAGGAGGTCCGCTCCTGCCAGGACCACCTCAACAGCAGGTATGGCTGTGGGGAGGGGGCCGAGCTCTGGGGCCGAGTCCGTCCCGGGGGTCCTCAATGCCCAAGATGGGCCCCACCCAGTTTGGGGGCTCCTTGGTGAGGGGCACCATCCATGGGGCTGGTTGTAGACTCCAGCCTGGGGTTCTCCCAGCATGGGTGGGACGTCCCATGGGGTCCAGCTCTCCAGTACAACGCACCAAGCCCATCCTGGGGGTCAGGAACGCCCAGGCTGGACCTCATCCTGCTTGGGGGGGTCCCCCAGTGAGGAGAACCATCTGGGGCTGCTGGCAGACCCCAACCCTGTGGTTCTGCCAGTGTGGTGGGATGTCCCGATGGGGTCCAGCTCTCCAGTGCAATGATCCGAGCTCATCCCAAGAGTTTGGTGATGCCCAAGGTGGATCCCATCCTGGTGGCGGTGCCGGTGCAGGGCTCCATCCTGGTCTGGTCCCACCTTCCGTCCCCATCCCCAGGTGGAACCGGGTGGTGGAGCTGGTGGAGCGCAAGAAGGGCCAACTGAGCTCCGTCCTGAAGATCCAGAACTACCTGCTGGAGTGCAGCGAGATGAAGGAGCAGGTGCGGGAGAAGAGAAAAGCCATCGAGGCCACGCAATCGGGCGGCGGCGACCTGGGCGGCGTGTTGGCCCTGCAACGCCGCCTCTCCACCATGGAGGCGGCTCTGGTGGTCTTGGAACCTCGGTTGGTGGAGCTTCAACAGGAGGGCGAAGCCTTGGCTGCGTCCCACCCCGGGAGAGCCCTGGAGATCCTCCTGCCCTTCGAGCAGATCAGCGAGGAGTGGGAGGCCCTGAAGAGGGCGCTGCAAGGTTGCGAGGACTCGTTGACCGTCGCCGGTCGCTTGCAACAGTTCATCCAAGACCTGGACAACTTCTTGGGTTGGTTGGTGAAGACCCAAGCGGCCGTCGCCTCCGAGGAGGTGCCCGATAGCTTGACCGAAGCGGAGAGGTTGTTGAACCACCACGCGGCCCTCAAGGAGGAGATCAACGGCTACGAGGAGGACTACGCCAAGATCCAGGCGGCCAGCGACCTGCTGGCCTTGGAGGAGACGGAGGTCCCCTACCTCTCGTTGCAGCAGTGGTTGCAGAAGTTGGACGCGGGGTGGGGCAAGCTGCTGCGGAGCTGGGAGACGCGGCGGGAGGTGCTGGTGCAGGCTCACGTCTTCCACCTCTTCCTGCGGGACGTCCAGCAGTGCGAGGCCACCCTCTCCAACCAGGTAGAGATGGGCTTGGTTGACCTTCACGGTTGAGTTGGGATCAAGCGATGGAGACCCCCACCACCAGCAGCTCCTCCGTCCCTTCTCCAGGAGTCCACCCTGGTCCACGCCGAGCTCCCGGACACGGTGGAAGGGGTGACCAACGCCATCAAGAAGCACAAGGACTTCACCACCACCATGGAGCTCAACCTGCAGAAGATCCAGCTGGCCCTACAAGCCGGCGAGAGCCTCCAACGTCAAGGCAACCTCTACGGCGACCGCGTGGCCGAGGCGATGGAGGGTCTCCGTGCCAAGTAGGTGCCGGGACGGCAACGCCTTGACCCCCCCCCCTCCAGCACCCAGGACCTCCCCCGGCACCCAGGAGGGCGATGGTGGAGCTGGATCTGCTGGCGGATCCTCACCCTCGTGCCTCAGTTTCCCCCTCGGCTTAATTTGCTTCGCGGGAGGGGTGGGTTGATGAGGCCGTTAATTGGGGTCACCGGGTGGGCGGCGCTGAGCGGGGACCCCCCCACCCCGGCACCCGCAGGAGCCACCGCAACTGCCAGTTGGCCGAGGAGCAGAGGCAGCGGCTGGAGGACCACCTGGAGCTGCAGCGGTTCCTCCGGGACTGCCGCGAGGTAGGACCCGGCCCCCCCCTCCCCGCGCCCCCCGGCCCCCCAGATTGTCCATGGTGGGTGGGTGGGGGTCCGCGTTCGGGTGCTGGCGTGGGAGAAGGACCTCTGGGTTGGAGCTGGTGGTGTCACCCCATCTTGGTGTCACCCCATGCTGGTGTCACCCTGTGTTGGTGTCACCCCGTGTTGGTGTCACCCCGTGTTGGCATGACCCCGTGTTGGTGTTGCCCCATGCTGGTGTCACCCCATGTTTATGTCACCCTGTGGTGGTGGCATCACCCCGTGTTGGTGTCACCCCGTGTTGGTGTCACCCCATGGTGGTGTCACCCCATGTTTATGTCACCCTGTGGTGGTGGCATCACCCCGTGTTGGTGTCACCCCGTGTTGGTGTCACCCCATGGTGGTGTCACCCCATGTTTATGTCACCCTGTGGTGGTGGCGTCACCCCGTGTTGGTGTCCCCCCATGTTGGTGTCCCCCCATGGTGGTGTCACTCCACGGTGGCATCACCCCGTGTTGGTGTCACCCCGTGCTGGTGTCACCCCATGGTGGCATCACCCCATGTTGGTGTCCCCCCATGGTGGTGTCCCCCCATGTTGGCATCACCCCCGTGTTGGTGTCCCCCCATGTTGGTGTCCCCCCATGTTGGTGTCCCCCCATGTTGGCATCACCCCGTGTTGGTGTCCCCCCATGTTGGTGTCACTCCATGTTGGTGTCCCCCCATGTTGGCATCACCCCATGTTGGTGCCCCCCCATGTTGGCATCACCCCGTGTTGGTGTCACCCCATGCTGGTGTCCCCCCATGTTGGCATCACCCCATGTTGGCATCACCCCGTGTTGGTGTCACCCCGTGTTGGTGTCCCCCCATGTTGGTGTCCCCCCATGTTGGCATCACCCCGTGTTGGCATCACCCCATGTTGGTGTCCCCCCATGTTGGTGTCCCCCCATGTTGGTGTCCCCCCATGTTGGCATCACCCCGTGTTGGTGTCCCCCCATGTTGGTGTCACTCCATGTTGGTGTCCCCCCATGTTGGCATCACCCCATGTTGGTGCCCCCCCCATGTTGGCATCACCCCGTGTTGGTGTCACCCCATGCTGGTGTCCCCCCATGTTGGCATCACCCCATGTTGGCATCACCCCCGTGTTGGTGTCACCCCGTGTTGGTGTCCCCCCATGTTGGTGTCCCCCCATGTTGGCATCACCCCGTGTTGGCATCACCCCATGTTGGTGTCACCCCATGTTGGCATCACCCCGTGTTGGTGTCACCCCATGTTTATGTCACCCTATGGTGGTGGTGTCCCCCCATGTTGGTGTCCCCCCACGTTGGTGTCCCCCCGTGCTGGCGTCACCCAATGCCGGTGCCGCCGCCGTCGCCGCGACCCGCCCGGCGTCACCCATAACTCTGGGGGCGGGGGTGTCCCCAAGCCCCCCGGGGGGCCCCTCCCCCCCCGCGGCTGTCCCCCAGCATCTCAGGGGGCTTCTCCGGGGGGGTCCCCGCGTCCCCGGCCCACGCGCGGTGACGCCGGGCGGGAGCGCGGCCGGGATCCTCCGGGATTTTCCGGCCTCCGCCGCCGCGCCCGGCGTCCGCTGCGAGGGCTCTGCGGCAGCGCGCCGAAGGCCGCCGGCCTCCTCCTCCTCCTCTTCCTCCTCAGCCTCCTCAGCCTCATCCTCGCCCTCCTCATCCTCACCTTCCTCGGCCTCCTCCTCCCCTGCATCCTCATCCTCCTCCTCCTCCTCCTCCTCCTCGTCCTTCTCCTCATCCTCCTCGTCCTCCTCGTCCTTCTCATCTTCATCCTCCTCATCTTCATCCTCCTCCTCCTGCTCCTCATCCTCATCTTCATCCTTCTCATCCTCATCCTCCTCCTCGCCCTCCTCATCCTCCTCGTCCTTCCCCTCCTCCTCCTCCTCCTTCTCTTCCTCCTCCTCCTCGCCCTCTTCATCCTCCTCATCCTTCTCATCTTCATCCTCCTCCTCCTCCTCCTCCTCCTCCTTGCCCTCCTCATCCTCCTCATCTTCATCTTCACCCTCCTCCTCCTCCTCCTCGCCCTCCTCGCCCTCCTCCTCCTCCTCGTTCTTCCCCTCCTCCTCCTCCTCCTCTTCCTCCTCCTCCTCCTCCTCCTCCTCCTCCTCCTGGCCCTCTTCATCCTCCTCATCCTCCCCATCTTCATCCTCCCCATCTTCATCCTCCTCCTCCTCCTCCTCCCCCCCCCCGCCAGCCCCACAGCGGCCCCGCAGCCCTCAGCAAACCCCCCCCCCCCCTCCCCGCGACGGGTTTTTTTTTGGGGGTTCCCCTCGGCAATGGGGGGGTCCCCAACCCTCTCCCCCCCCCCGTAGCTGGACGCCTGGCTCCGGGAGAAGGCGCTGATGGCGGGGGACCCCTCCCGGGACCCCCCCCCGCCCCCCCGCCCCCCCAAACCCTGGCTGAAGCCCCGGGCGCTGGCGGCCGAGCTGGCGCAGAGCAGAGAGTGGCTGGAGAAGATCGAGAAGGTGCCGGGGGGGGGGGCAAAAATTAATTAAAATTAAAATATTAATTGGGGGGGGGGGTCGCGGGGGGGGGGGGGGGGGCTGAGATTTAACTGAGATTTAACTGCTGCGGTGCCGGGGGGGGGGGGTGAGGGGGGAGGGGGAGGTGTTTGGTGATGGGGGGGGTGATGGGGGGGGGGGGCGGTTGCTGCTGGTGTCCCCCCCCCCCCCCCCCGCAAACCCCCCCTTCTCTCCCCCCCCCCCGCGGCTTTGGTTGCGTCCCTGCGCGGTGCGCGTGTCCCCCCCCCCCCCCGGTGCATTGCCCCCCCCCGTGCACCCCCTTTTCCTTGCACCCCCCCCCCCCAAGCTGCACCTTCCCCGGCTGCGCCCCCCCCCACTTTCTCTGCACCCCCCCCTTCGCTGCGCCCCCCACTTTTGCTGCGCCCCCCCCGGCATCCGTCCCCATTGCACCCCCCCTTTCGCTGTGCCCCCCCACAGCTGCACCCCCCCTTCTCCCTGCACCCCCCTTTCCCTGCACCCCCCTTTTCCCTACATCCCCCCCAGCTGCACCCCCCCAGCTGCACCCCCTTTTCCCCTGCACCCCCCCAGCTGCACCCCCTTTTCCCCTGCACCCCCCTTTCCCTGCACCCCCTGACTCTGCGCCCCCTCTTCCCTGCACCCCCCCAGCTGCACCCCCTCACTCTGCGCCCCCCCAGCTGCACCCCCTTTCCCTACACCCCCCCCAGCTGCACCCCCCTTTTCCTTGCACCCCTTTTTCCCTGCACCCCCTCACTCTGCGCCCCCTGTTCCCTGCACCCCCTTTCTGTGCACCCCCCAGCTGGACCCCCCTTTCCCTGCACCCCCCCCTTCCTTCGATCACCCCCTTTTTCCCTGCACCCCCTCACTCTGCACCCCCCTTTCCCTGCCCCCCCCAAGCCCCCTCCCTCCCCCAGGGGGCGCTCTCTACGACGCTTGGAGATCCACCCCCCCCATGGCCAACGGCCTCTTCCACCCAACACCCCCATTCCCGGGGGGGACACGACCCCCCACGACTCCCCTTGACCCCCCGTTGACCCCCGTTGACCCCCATTGACCCCCGTTGACCCCCCATGACCCCCATGACCCCCGTTGACCCCCCCCATGCCCCTGCTGACCCCCACCCCAGGAAGGCGAAGAACTTCTCCTCGCCAAACCCGAACTAACGGGCGCCGTTCGGCGGCAACTGGAAGAGCTGCGCCAATGTTGGGTGGAGTTGGAGACCACCAGCCAAGCCCGGAGCCGGCGATTGGCCGAAGCCGCCGCCGCCGAGCGCCTGGCGCGGAGCTACGCCGACATGGAGGCGCGGGTGGGGCGGCTGGAGGAGCAGCTGGAGACCGTGGGGGCGGGAGCCGACCTCCTCAGCGTCAGCAGGCAGCTCAAGAGGCTGCAGGTGGGTCTGGGGGGGCTTCGGGTCTGGGGGGGGCTTCGGGCATTGGGAGACATTGGGTGTTGGGGGACAGCAGGTCTTGGGGGACATCGGGTTATGGAAGGACATCAGGCTATGGAAGGCCATTGGGTCTTGGGGGACATCAGGTCTTGGGGGACATCAGGTTATGGAGGGACATCAGGTTATGGAGGGACATCAGGTCTTGGGGGACATCAAGTTCTGGAGGGACATTGGGTCTGGGGGGACACCGGGTCTTGGGGGGACACCAGGTCTTGGGGCACATCAGGTTATGGAGGGACATTAGGCTATGGAGGGACATTGGGTCTGGGGGGACATTGGGTCTTGGGGGACATCAGGTTATGGAGGGACATCAGGAGTTGGGGCGTATGAGGTATTGGGGACAGCAGGTCTTGGGCAACACCAGGTTCTGGAGGGACATTGGGTCTTGGGGGACACCAGGTCTTGGGGGAACACCAGGTTCTGGAGGGACATCAGGAGTTGGGGCAAATGAGGTTATGGGGGACACCAGGTCTTGGGGGGCACCAGGTCTTGGGGGGACACCGGGTGTTGGGGGGCACCGGTTGACCCCAGCGTTGGGCACTGGTTGCCCCAAGGGCTGATGACCAGTTGCAATGGGGGCTCGGCCCCAGTTCCACCAGTGCTTGGCCCCAGTCTGCCCAGTGCTCAGCCCCAGTTCCCCCAGTGCTCAGCCCCGGTCCCCCCAGTGCTCGGCCCCAGTCCCCCCAGTTCTCGGCCCCAGTTCCCCCAGTTCTTGGCCCCAGTTCCCCCAGTGCTCAGCCCCAGTCTGCCCAGTGCTCAGCCCCAGTCCCCCCAGTGCTCAGCCCCAGTCCCCCCAGTGCTCAGCCCCAGTCCCCCCAGAGCTCAGCCCCAGTTCCCCCAGTTCTCAGCCCCAGTCCCCCCAGTGCTCGGCCCCAGTCCCCCCAGTGCTCGGCCCCAGTCCCCCCAGTCCTCAGCCCCAGTCCCCCCAGTGCTCAGCCCCAGTTCCCCCAGTGCTCGGCCCCAGTCTGCCCAGTCCTCAGCCCCAGTCTGCCCAGTGCTCAGCCCCAGTTCCCCAGTGCTCAGCCCCAGTTCCCCAGTGCTCAGCCCCGGTTTCCCCAGTGCTCGGCCCCAGTCCCCCCAGTGCTCAGCCCCAGTCCCCCCAGTTCTCAGCCCCGGTCCCCCCCGTGCTCAGCCCCAGTTCCCCCAGTGCTCAGCCCCAGTCCCCCCAGTGCTCAGCCCCAGTTCCCCCAGTGCTCAGCCCCAGTCCCCCCAGTGCTCAGCCCCAGTTCCCCCAGTGCTCAGCCCCAGTCCCCCCAGTGCTCGGCCCCAGTCCCCCCAGTCCTCAGCTCCAGTCTCCCCAGTCCTCAGCCCCAGTCTGCCCAGTCCTCAGCCCCAGTCCCCCAGTTCTCAGCCCCAGTCCCCCCAGTGCTCAGCCCCAGTCCGCCCAGTGCTCAGCCCCAGTCTGCCCAGTTCTCAGCCCCAGTCCCCCCAGTGCCTCATTCGCAGTCTGCCCAGTTCTCAGCCCCAGTCCCCCCAGTGCTCAGCCCCAGTCTCCCCAGTCCTCAGCCCCAGTCTGCCCAGTCCTCAGCCCCAGTCCCCCAGTTCTCAGCCCCGGTCCCCCCAGTGCTCGGCCCCAGTCTGCCCAGTGCTCAGCCCCAGTTCCCCCAGTCCTCAGCCCCAGTCTGCCCAGTGCTCAGCCCCAGTTCCCCCAGTTCTCAGCCCCAGTCCCCCCAGTGCTCAGCCCAGTCCCCCCAGTGCTCAGCCCCAGTCCCCCCAGTGCTCAGCCCCAGTTCCCCAGTGCTCAGCCCCAGTCCCCCCAGTGCTCAGCCCCAGTCTGCCCAGTGCTCAGCCCCAGTCCCCCCAGTCCTCAGCCCCAGTCCCCCCAGTGCTCAGCCCCAGTTCCCCCAGTGCTCAGCCCCAGTCCCCCCAGTGCTCGGCCCCAGTCCCCCCAGTCCTCAGCCCCAGTCCCCCCAGTCCTCAGCTCCAGTCTCCCCAGTCCTCAGCCCCAGTCTGCCCAGTCCTCAGCCCCAGTCCCCCAGTTCTCAGCCCCAGTCCCCCCAGTGCTCAGACCCAGTCTGCCCAGTGCTCAGCCCCGGTCCCCCCAGTGCTCAGCCCCAGTCCCCCCAGTTCTCAGCCCCAGTCCCCCCAGTTCTCAGCCCCAGTGTGCCCAGTTCTCAGCCCCAGTCCCCCCAGTGCTCAGCCCCAGTCCCCCCAGTGCTCGGCCCCAGTCCCCCCAGTCCTCAGCCCCAGTCTCCCCAGTCCTCAGCCCCAGTCTGCCCAGTCCTCAGCCCCAGTCCCCCAGTTCTCAGCCCCAGTCCCCCCAGTGCTCGGCCCCAGTCTGCCCAGTGCTCAGCCCCAGTCCCCCCAGTTCTCAGCCCCAGTCCCCCCAGTCCTCAGCCCCAGTTCCCCAGTGCTCAGCCCCAGTCTTCCCAGTCCTCAGCCCCAGTCCCCCCAGTGCTCAGCCCCAGTCCCCCCAGTCCTCAGCCCCAGTCCCCCAGTTCTCAGCCCCAGTCCCCCCAGTGCTCAGACCCAGTCTGCCCAGTGCTCAGCCCCGGTCCCCCCAGTCCTCAGCCCCAGTTCCCCCAGTGCTCAGCCCCAGTCCCCCCAGTGCTCGGCCCCAGTCCCCCCAGTCCTCAGCCCCAGTCTCCCCAGTCCTCAGCCCCAGTCCCCCAGTTCTCAGCCCCAGTCCCCCCAGTGCTCAGACCCAGTCTGCCCAGTGCTCAGCCCCGGTCCCCCCAGTGCTCAGCCCCAGTCCCCCCAGTGCTCAGCCCCAGTCCCCCCAGTGTCTCATTCGCAGTCTCCCCAGTGCTCAGCCCCAGTTCCCCCAGTTCTCAGCCCCGGTCCCCCCAGTGCTCAGCCCCAGTCCCCCCAGTGCTCAGCCCCAGTCCCCCCAGTCCTCAGCCCCAGTCTGCCCAGTGCTCAGCCCCAGTCTGCCCAGTGCTCAGCCCCAGTCCCCCCAGTGCTCAGCCCCAGTCCCCCCAGTGCTCAGCCCCAGTCCCACCAGTGCTGAGCCCCAGTCTGCCCAGTGCTCAGCCCCAGTCTGCCCAGTGCTAAGCCCCAGTCCCCCCAGTGCTCAGCCCCAGTCTGCCCAGTGCTCAGCCCCAGTCTGCCCAGTGCTCAGCGCCAGTTCCCCCAGTGTTCAGCCCCAGTCTGCCCAGTGCTCAGCCCCAGTCCCCCCAGTGCTCAGCCCCAGTCCCCCCAGTGCTCGGCCCCAGTCCCCCCAGTGCTCAGCCCCAGTCCCCCCAGTGCTCAGCCCCAGTGCCCCCAGTTCTCAGCCCCAGTCCCCCCAGTGCTGAGCCCCAGTCCCCCCAGTGCTCAGCCCCAGTGCCCCCAGTGCTCGGCCCCAGTCCCCCCAGTGCTCAGCCCCAGTCCCCCCAGTGCTCAGCCCCAGTCCCCCCAGTCCTCAGCCCCAGTCTGCCCAGTGCTCAGCCCCAGTCTGCCCAGTGCTCAGCCCCAGTCCCCCCAGTGCTCAGCCCCAGTCCCCCCAGTGCTCAGCCCCAGTCCCACCAGTGCTGAGCCCCAGTCTGCCCAGTGCTCAGCCCCAGTCTGCCCAGTGCTCAGCCCCAGTCCCCCCAGTGCTCAGCCCCAGTCCCCCCAGTGCTCAGACCCAGTCCCCCCAGTGTCTCATTCGCAGTCTCCCCAGTGCTCAGCCCCAGTTCCCCCAGTGCTCAGCCCCAGTCCCCCCAGTCCTCAGCCCCAGTCCCCCCAGTGCTCAGCCCCAGTTCCCCCAGTGCTCAGCCCCAGTCCCCCCAGTGCTCGGCCCCAGTCCCCCCAGTGCTCGGCCCCAGTCCCCCCAGTCCTCAGCCCCAGTCTCCCCAGTCCTCAGCCCCAGTCTGCCCAGTCCTCAGCCCCAGTCCCCCAGTTCTCAGCCCCAGTCCGCCCAGTGCTCAGCCCCAGTCCGCCCAGTGCTCAGCCCCAGTCTGCCCAGTTCTCAGCCCCAGTCCCCCCAGTGCTCAGCCCCAGTCTGCCCAGTGCTCAGCCCCGGTCCCCCCAGTGCTCAGCCCCAGTCCCCCCAGTGCTCAGACCCAGTCCCCCCAGTGTCTCATTCGCAGTCTCCCCAGTGCTCAGCCCCAGTTCCCCCAGTGCTCAGCCCCAGTCCCCCCAGTCCTCAGCCCCAGTCCCCCCAGTGCTCAGCCCCAGTTCCCCCAGTGCTCAGCCCCAGTCCCCCCAGTGCTCGGCCCCAGTCCCCCCAGTGCTCGGCCCCAGTCCCCCCAGTCCTCAGCCCCAGTCTCCCCAGTCCTCAGCCCCAGTCTGCCCAGTCCTCAGCCCCAGTCCCCCAGTTCTCAGCCCCAGTCCGCCCAGTGCTCAGCCCCAGTCCGCCCAGTGCTCAGCCCCAGTCTGCCCAGTTCTCAGCCCCAGTCCCCCCAGTGCTCAGCCCCAGTCTGCCCAGTGCTCAGCCCCGGTCCCCCCAGTGCTCAGCCCCAGTCCCCCCAGTGCTCAGACCCAGTCCCCCCAGTGTCTCATTCGCAGTCTCCCCAGTGCTCAGCCCCAGTTCCCCCAGTGCTCAGCCCCAGTCCCCCCAGTCCTCAGCCCCAGTCCCCCCAGTGCTCAGCCCCAGTTCACCCAGTGCTCAGCCCCAGTCCCCCCAGTGCTCGGCCCCAGTCCCCCCAGTGCTCAGCCCCAGTCCCCCCAGTCCTCAGCCCCAGTCCCCCCAGTGCTCAGACCCAGTCCCCCCAGTGTCTCATTCGCAGTCTCCCCAGTGCTCAGCCCCAGTCCCCCCAGTGCTCAGCCCCAGTGCCCCCAGTGCTCGGCCCCAGTCCCCCCAGTGCTCAGCCCCAGTCCCCCCAGTGCTCGGCCCCAGTCCCCCCAGTGCTCGGCCCCAGTCCCCCCAGTGCTCAGCCCAGCCCCAGCGCCCGCTGCCGGTGCCCCGCAGACGATGGAGTCGCAGGTGCAGGAGTGGTGCCAGGAGGTGGGCGAGCTGCGGGCGCAGGCGGCGGCGCTGCCGGGGGAGGCTGCGGGCAGGCGGGCGGCGGGCGAGCGGCAGAGTGCGGTGGGCACCCGCATCGTCCGCCTCCTCGAGCCCCTCCGGGAGCGGCGGCGGATCCTGCTGGCCTCCAAGGAGCTGCACCAGGTCAGCCACGAGCTGGAGGACGAGCTGGTGAGTCCGGGGGGATTGGGATTGGGATGGGGATGGGGTTGGGATGGGGTTGGGATTGGGATGGAGATGGGATTGGGGTTTGATTGGGATTGGGATGGGATGGGATGGGATGGGGATGGGATGGGGATTGGGATGGGGTTAGGGTTGGCATTGGGATTGGGATTGGGATTGGGATGGGATGGGATGGGGATGGGGTTCGGATTGGGTTGGGTTTGGGATGGGATGGGGATGGGATGGGGATGGGATGGGAATGGGGATGGGGTTGGGATTGGGTTGGGATTGGGATGGGGATGGGATGGGATGGGATGGGGATTGGGATGGGGTTAGGGTTGGCGTTGGGATTGGGATTGGGGTGGGAATGGGGATGGAATGGGATTGGGATTGGGATTGGCATGGGGTTGGGATGGGATTGGGGTTGGATTGGGATTGGGATGGAGATGGGATGGAGATGGAGATGGAATTGGGGTTGGGATGGGGTGGGATGGGGATGGGATTGGGGTGGGATTGGATTGGGATGGGGATTGGGGTTGGGATTGGGGTGGGGATGGGGATGGGATGGGATGGGGATGGGGATGGGGTGGGATGGAGACGGGATTGCGGTTGGGGTGGGATGGGATTGGGGATGGGATTGGGGTGGGGATGGGGATGGGGTGGGGATGGGGATGGGATTGCGGTTGGGGTGGGATGGGTTTGGGATTGGGATTGGGATTGGGATTGGGGTTGGGATGGGGATGGGATGGGATTAGGATGGGGATGGGATGGATTGGGAAGGGGTTGGAATGGGGATGGAGGTGGGATAGCGATGGGATGGGGATGAGATGGGATTGGGGTTGGGATTGGGGTGGGGATGGGGATTGAGATGGTGACGGGATGGCGATGGGGACAGGGAATGGATGGGGATGGGATGGCGGTGGGATGGGATGGGATGGGACTGGGATGGGACTGGGATGGGACTGGGAGGGAGCCAGGGGCCGGCCGCAGGCCAGCGTCGACGCTGAGGTCCACCCCCCCGCCCCCCCCCAGCTGTGGGTCCAGGACCGCCTGCCCTTGGCCACGCTGAAGGACCACGGCACCAACCTGCAGACGGTCCAGCAGTTCATCAAGAAGAACCAGGTCAGCCCCGGCGGCGGGGGAGGCGGGGGGCACCCCCCACCCCCACCCCTCTCCCCACACCCCACCTCCTGCCCCCACACCCCACCACCTCCTCTGCAGAACCTCCGCCGGGAGATCCAGGTCCACCGTCCCCGCGTGGACGAGGTGCTGGAACGCGCGGCGGCCGTTGCCTCCATCAAGAGCCCTGAGGCCGAAGGGCTCCGGCGTCTTCTCGAGCGCCTGGAGGCCACGTGGGGGGAGCTGCAGGAGCAGGCGGAGCGCCGGCAGCAGAGCCTGGATGCCACCTACCAGCTGGAGCAATACTACTTCGACGTGGCCGAGGTGGAGTCGTGGCTGGGCGAGCAAGAGCTGCTGTTGATGGGCGAGGAGAAGGGGAAGGTGCTGACGGGGCGGCTTGAGAGGGGGGAGGTCTTCAACTCCTCCCCCCCTCAACGCGCGTCCCACCCCACCCCACCCCAAGGATGAGCAGAGCACCCTACAGCTCCTCAAGAAGCACCTCCTGACGGAGCAAACGGTGGAGAACTACGAGGAGACCATCGCCCAGCTCTCCCGCCAATGCCGCGCCCTACTGGAGCTTGGCCATCCTCAAAGGTTGGGGGCAACCCTTCCATCGCCCATCCCCCCACCTTTCCCAGTCCGAAAGCCGGGGTCTTCGGCGTTCACCGGGCGCTGTGTCCCTTGCCCAGCGAACAGGTCAGCAGGCGGCAGTCGCAGGTTGACCGGCTGTACGTGTCTCTGAAGGACCTGGTGGAGGAACGCAAGGCCAAGCTGGAGCAGCAGTATTGGCTCTACCAGCTCAACCGCGAGGTGGACGAGCTGGAGCACTGGATCGCCGAGAAGGAGGTGGTGGCCGGCTCGCCGGAGCTGGGACAGGACTTCGAGCACGTCACGGTCAGTTGGGGGAACGCGGCGAAGGGGGGTTCTTGGCGTTGGCCATGGCCTGGAGGTCTTGGAGTTGTCTCCATCCTGTGCCGGGGGTCATGGAGTTGTCCCCATCCTGTGCTGGAGGTCCTGGAGTTGTCCCCATTCTCTGCTGGGGGTCATGGAGTTGTCCCCAACCTGAGCTGGGGGTCCTGGGGAAGTTCCTGCCCAGGCCTGGGGTCTTGGCGTTGTCCGTGCCCAGTACCAGAGGTCCTGGAGTTGTCCCCAACCTGCCCTGGAGGTCTTAGAGTTGTCCCCAGAGTGAGCTGGGGGTCCTGAGGAAGTCACCGCCCCATGTTTGGGGTCTTGGCATTGTCCGTGCCCGGTGCCAGAGGTCCTGGAGTTGTCCCCATCCTGTGCTGGGGGTCCTGGTGGTCTCTGCCCTGTGCCAGAGGGTCTTGGTGTGGTCCCTGCCCCATGCCAGGGGTCCTGGACACCATCCCTATCCCATGTTGGGGGTCCTATGCCCATCTCTGCCTCATACTGGTGGTCTTGGGCACCATCAATGCTCCATGCTGGTGGTCCTGGGCACCACCAATGCCCTGTGCCAGGGCTCCTGGCACCATGCTGGTCCTGGGCACCATCAATGCTCCATGCTGGTGGTCTTGGGCACCACCAATGCTCCATGCTGGTGGTCTTGGGCACCACCAATGCCCTGTGCCAGGGCTCCTGGCACCATGCTGGTCCTGGGCACCACCAATGCTCCATGCTGGTGGTCTTGGGCACCACCAATGCTCCATGCTGGTGGTCTTGGGCACCATCAACGCTCCATGCTGGTGGTCTTGGGCACCACCAATGCTCCATGCTGGTGGTCTTGGGCACCATCAACGCTCCATGCTGGTGGTCTTGGGCACCACCAATGCTCCATGCTGGTGGTCCTGGGCACCACCAACGCCCCATGCTGGTGATCCCGCCCCCATCCCCGCCCGGCGCAGCCCTCACGGCGCCGCCCACCCCTCACCCCCGCCCATCCCTGCCCATCCCAGCTCCTCCAGGAGAAGTTCCTGGAGTTCGCCAGCGAGACGGGCAGCGTCGGGCAGGAGCGGATCGCCGCGCTCAACCAGATGGTGGACGAACTGATCGACTACGGGCACGCCGACGCCGCCACCATCGCCGAGTGGAAGGACGGGGTGAACGAAGCTTGGGCCGACCTTCTGGAGCTGATGGAGACCCGGGCGCAGATGTTGGCGGCTTCCCACGAGCTCCACAAGTTCTTCAACGACTGCAAAGAGGTTTTGGGGCAAATCGAGGAGAAAAGGCAACGCCTGCCGGAGCTGGCGGCCCGGGAGGGCAGGACGTCGGCCGGCGCCTTGCAACGGGCGTTGGGTGCCTTCGAGCACGACGTGGAGGTGTTGGTCACCCAAGTCCGGCAGCTCCAAGAGGGCGCGGCGCAGCTGAGGACCCTCTACGCCGGGGACAACGCCGAGGCCATCGCCGGGAGGGAGCAGGAGGTGCTGCGGGCGTGGAAGGAGCTGCTGGCGGCGTGCGAGGAGTGCCGGCTCCACGTCGCCAGCGTCGCCGAGAAGATCCGCTTCGTCGGCGCCGTGAGGGACCTTCTCGCCTGGATGGACGGCGTCCTCTGCCAGATCGGCGCCGGGGAGAAGCCCAGGTAGCAGGAGCCGTGGGCTGCGCCGAGGTCCTGTGTCCTCTGGTGGCCCCAAAAGCCGTGTCCTGGCCCGTCCGCGGTGCCAAGGACACCAGCACCTACGTCCTGGCCCATCTGGAGGACCCAGAGGCAGGGCCACCACGAGGCCCCATGCCCAGTCCCATCCGTGGCACCAAGGACCCACGTCCTGGGCCACCACGAGGCCCCATGACCAGTCCCATCCGTGGCACCAAGGACCCACGTCCTGGGCCACCACAAGGCCCCGTGCTCAGTCCCATCCGTGGCACCAAGGACCCACGTCCTGGCCCATCCATGGAGCCAAAGAAGTGTCCCCTGGCCCGTCTGGAGGACCCCTGAGTTTTCACATCCGTGGTACCAAGAACCCGTGTCCTGTCCCACCCAAACACCCTTGTCCTGTCCTACCTGGAGCACCCATGTCCTGCCCCATCACAAGAACCCATGTCCTGTTCCACCCCGAACACCCATGTCTTGTCCTACCTGGAGAACCCATGTCCCGTCCCATCCCAAGGACCTGTGTCCTGTCCCATCCATGGCACCAAGGACCCATCTCCTGTCCCATCCTGAGGACCCACATCCTGGCCCATCCATGGAGTCAAGGACCCATCTCCTGGCCCACCCCAAGGACCCATGTCCTTTCCCATCCATGAAGCCAAGGAACCGTGTTCTGTCCCACCTGGAGGAACAGTGTCCTGGTCCATCCCAGCCCAAGAACCCGTGTTCTGTCCCATCCATGGCACCAAGGAAGTCTTCACCCATCCCAGGGTCCCATGTCCTCTCCCATCCATGAAACCAAGGAAGTCCTCGCCCATCTGGAGGACCCATCTGTCCCATCCCAAGGACCCATGTCCTTTCCCACCCATGAAGCCAAGGACCCCTCTCCTGTCCCATCCTGGTGGGAAGCACCGGTCCTCTCAGCCCCCGTCCCCACTCGTAGGGACGTCTCCTCGGTGGAGCTGCTGATGAACGACCACCAAGGTCTCAAGAGTGAGATCGAAGCCCGCGCCAAGAGCATCGCCGCCTGCCTGGAGCTGGGCAAGACCCTCATCCTCAGCAAGAGCCCGGCGGCCGACGAGGTGCCACCGAGGGTGGACAATCGCAGGGTGGGGGTGCGCACCCACAACACTTGGGGTGTCCCAACCCATCTTCTCCACCCCCGCAGATCAAAACCCACGTGGATAAGCTGCTGGCGAAGAAGAAGGAGATGACAGAGAAGTGGGACAAGCACTGGGAATGGCTGCAGCAGAGTGAGGACCCATCTCCTGTCCCATCCCAAGGACCCATGTCCTCTCGCACCCATGAAGCCAAGGAGCCATCTCCCATCCCCATCCCAAGGACCTATGTCCTCTCCCACCCGTGAAGCCAAGGACCCATCTCCCATCCCCATCCCAAGGAACCCATGTCGTCCCCCACCCAAGAAACCAAGGAAGTCCTCGCCCATCTGGAGGACCCATCTCCTGTCCCATTCCAAGGACCCATGTCCTCTCTCACCCATGAAACCAAGGACCTTTCTCCCATCACATTCCCATCCCAAGGACTCATGTCCTCTCCCATCCATGGAACCAAGGAAGTCCTCGCCCATCTGGAGGACCCATCTCCTGTCCTACCCATGGTGGGGGGTTCGTTCAGGGAGGGGGTCAGGCCCTCCACCGCCACGGGGACGGGATGCTCTCGGGGAGGTGCCACCACGAGCGCGTCCCCCTCCCCGTCCGTCTGTCCGGCAGTGCTGGAGGTGCACCAGTTCGCCCAGGAGGCGGTGGTGGCCGACGCTTGGCTGACGGCCCAGGAGCCCCTGCTGAAGAGCCAGGAGCTGGGCAGCAGCGTGGACGAGGTGGAGCAGCTCATCCGGCGACACGAGGCCTTCCGGAAGGCGGCCGCGGCGTGGGAGGAGAGGTTCAGCTCCCTCCGACGGCTCACCACGGTACGGGGGCCTTGGGGGGGCTGACGTCACCCCCCGTCCTGTCCCCCTCCCAGGGCCACTGCAGCCGCTGGCTCAGCGTCCCCATCCCTGTACCCGGTCTCCATCCCATCCCCATCTCCATCCCCGTCTCCATCCTTACCTCCATCATCTCCACCTCCATCTCCGTCCCATCCCATCCGCATCTCCATCCTCATCTCCATCCCATCTCCATCTCCAACCCATCTCCTTCTCCACCCCCATCTCCATCTCCGTCCCATCTCCATCCCCACCTCCATCTCCACCCCCATCCTGTCTCATCTCTATGGCCATCCTCATCTCCATCCCATCTCCACTTCCATCCCATCTCTATCTCTATCTCTATCTCTATCTCCATCTCCATCTCCATCTCCATCTCCATCCCATCCCGTCCCATCCCATCCTCATCTCCATCCCATCCTCATCTCCATCCCGTCCCCATCTCCATCCCATCTCCATCCCATCTCATCCCCATCTCCATCCCATCTCCATGTCCATGTCCACGTCCATCTCCATCTCCATCTCCATCCCATCTCCATCCCATCTCCATCTCCATCCCATCCTCATCCTCATCTCCATACATTCACCATCCTCACCCCCATCCTCATCTCCATCTCCATCTCCATCTCCATCCCATCCCATCCCATCCCATCCCATCCCATCCCATCCCATCCCATCCCATCCCATCCTCATCCCCATCCCATCTCATCCCCATCTCCATCTCCGTCTCCATCTCCATCTCCATCTCCATCCCGTCTCCATCTCCATCTCCATCCCACCCCACCCCACCCCATCCCACCTCCACCTCCACCCCATTCCCCGCAGATCGAGAAGCTGAAAGCGGAGCAGAACAAGCAGCCGCCGACGCCACTCCTGAGCCGCAAATTTTTGGGGGAACCCCCGGGGGGGTCAGCGCCGTCGCCCGGGGGGTCCGAACGCCCCGAAAGCCGCCGGCTGGAACCCCGCGTCGCCTACGTGCGCCACGAGCTCCGTCCCGAGCGCCTACAGCCCAAGCTTGACCGCGTCCAAGGACCTCCTGGCGATGGGGGTCCCGGGGGGGAGCCGGCCCCCCCCACCGCCGCCGCCGCCGAGACCCCGGAGCCCCCCAAAACCGAGGAGGCCGGGGAGGGGAGGCCGGGGCTGCTGGAACGGCGCCGGGAACGCCGGGAACGCCGGTTGGAGCGGCAGGAGTCCAGCGAGCCGGAGCCGCCGCGGCACGACGGGAAGGGCGGCGGGTGAGCGCGGGGGACGGGGACGCCGGCGTCACCGGCGGGTGGCCGGGACCGAGTGACACCCCCTCCTTGCCCCCCCCAACCTGCCCCCAAATCTCCACCGACAGCAAAGCCACCCTGGCCGACATCGTGGAGCAGCTGCAGGAGAAGGAGGCCAGTGGCCCCGTGCCGGCGCCGGTGAGTCGTTGGCGTCCCCTCGGTGTCCCCTCGGTGTCCCCTGGGTGTTGGCATCTCCTTGGCATCACCTCGGCATCCTCTTGGTGGCCCCTTAATGTCCCCTCGGCATCATCTTTATGTCCCCTCAGCTTCTCCTTGGTGTCCCCTCAGCTTCTCCTTGGTGTCCCCTCAGCATCTCCTTGGTGTCCCCTTGGCCTCTCCTTGGTGTCCCCTCGGCATCTCCTTGGTGTCCCCTTGGCCTCTCCTTGGTGTCCCCTCGGCCTCTCCTTGGTGTCCCCTCGGCATCTCCTTGGTGTCCCTTTGGCTTCTCCTTGGTGTCCCCTCAGCATCTCCTTGGTGTCCCCTCGGCATCTCCTTGGTGTCCCTTTGGCCTCTCCTTGGTGTCCCCTTGACCTCTCCTTGGTGTCCCCTTGGCCTCTCCCTGGTGGCCCCTCAGTATCACCTTTGTGTCCCCTTGATGTCTCCTTGGTATCTCCTTGGTACCATACTGGTGTCCCCTCGGTGTCCCCTTGATGTCCCCTTGATGTCCCCTTGATGTCTCCTTGGTGTCCCCTTGGTGTCTCCTTGGCATCCCCTCAGCATCACGCTGGTGTCCCTCCAGTGTCCCGTTGTTGTCCCCTTGGTATCTCCTTGGTACCATACTGGTGTCCCCTCGGTGTCCCCTCGGTGTCCCCTTGATGTCCCCTTGATGTCTCCTTGGTGTCCCCTTGAAGTCTCCTTGGCGTCAACTTGGCATCACGCTGGTGTCCCCTCGATGTCCCCTTGATGTCCCCACCCCGGGGGCCCTCCAGGAGCCACCTCCCGATGCCCGTTGTCCCCCCCAGCCCCGGGAGCGGGACTCCCCCGCCCGCCTGCCCACCGGCCCGGAGGCGCTGCCGGAGAGGACGCCGCGACCCGACCGTCCCCGCGCCCGCGACCGCCCCAAACCCCGCCGGCGCCCGCGACCCAAAGACCCCACCCAGGGCCCGGGGGAGACGCGGAGGTCACGGTCGGCCCCGGCGCAGGGCAGCGCCCCCCCGCCTCCGCCGCCCCCCACCCACACGGTGCAGCACGAGGGCTTCCTCCTCCGCAAGCACGAGCTGGACGGACCCAACAAGAAGGCGTCCAACAGGTGGGTGGGGTGGGGTCTGCGAGGGAAGGGGGTGCACCAGGGCTTGGGGGGTCCATCGATGGAGAGCGGTCACCAGGGCTTGGAGGGCCAACCAGTTGACATCATGCACCAAGATTTGGAGGTCCATCAATGGAGGGGATTCACCAGGGTTTTGGGGGGTCTATCAATGGTGAGGGGTCACCATGGTTTGGAGGTCCATCAATGGAGAGGGGTCACCAGGGTTTTGGGGGGTCTATCATTGGAGAGGGGTCACCAGGGCTTGAGGATCCATTGATGGAGAGGGCTCACCATGGCTTGGAGGGCCAACCAGTTGACATCACGCACCAAGGTTTGGGGGTCCATCAACGGAGAAGGTTCAGCAAGGTTTGGAGGTCCATCGATGGAGAGGGGTCACCAAGCTTTTGGGGGGGTCTATCAATGGTGAGGGCGCACCAGAGCTTGGAGGTCCATCAGTGGTGAAGATTTACCATGGCTTGGTGGGTCGACCAGTTGACATCATGCACCAAGGTTTGGGGATCCATCAACGGAGAAGGTTCAGCAAGGTTTGAAGGTCCATCGATGGAGAGGGGTCACCATGGTTTTGGGGGGTCTGTCATTGGAGAGGAGTCACCAGGGTTTGGAGGTCCATCAATGCAGTGGGTGCCCCAGGGCTTGGGTGCTCCACACAACACGAAGCCACCAGCAGCGTTGGGTCACCCGCTGGCGTCACCACCCACCCCGTGTCCCCCCCACCCTTGAGCAGATCCTGGGTGAACCTCTACTGCGTCCTGAGCAAGGGTGACCTGGGCTTCTACAAGGACGCCAAGGGCCAAGCGGCCGGCAGCACCCATGGTGGTGAACCCCTCCTCAACCTCCACAACTCCACCAGCGAGGTGGCCAGCGACTACAAGAAGAAGAAGAACGTCTTCAAGCTCAAGTACATTGGGGTGCTCACGAGGGGGGGGTCCCCCCAAATTCTTGGCGATGGGGGCGGGGGGCGTTGAGTAGGACCTTCTCTTGTAGGACCAGCGATGGGAGCGAGTTCCTCCTGCAAGCCAAGGATGAGGTAGGAGCCTGCGGGGTTTGGGGGGTGGTGGAGGGTCTGATGATGGTTTGGGGGGGACCTCAGGATGGTTTTGAGGTGTCTTGATGGTTTGGGGGGTGTCCTCGTGATGGTTTGGGGATGTCCTGCTGGTTTTTGAATGACCTCAGGGTGGTTGTGGTGATCCTGCTGATGGTTTTGAGGTCTCCTGATGGTTTTGGGGTGTCCTGATGGGCTTGAGGTCTCCTTATGCTTTTGGGATGTCCTCATGATGGTTTTGGGGTGTCCTGATGGTCTTGAGGTCTCCTTATGCTTTTGGGATGTCCTCATGATGGTTTTGGGGTGTCCTGATGGGCTTGGGGGTCACCTGGTGGATTTGGGGTGACCTCATCATTGTTTTGAGGTGACCTCATGAAGGTTTTGGGGTTCCTGTTGTGGTTTTGAGGTCTCCTGCTGGTTTTGAGGTGACCTCATGACGGTTTTTTGGGGCCTCCTGCTGGTTTTGGGTTTTCCTGCTGGTTTTGAGGTGACCTCATGATGGTTTTGGGGTTTCCTGATGGTTTTTGGGGTGTCCTCCTGGTGGTTGTGGGGTTCCTGCTGATGGTTATGAGGTCTCCTGCTGGTTTTGAGGTGACCTCATGATGTTTTTTTGGGGTCTCCTGCTGGTTTGGGGTTTTCCTGCTGGTTTTGGGGTGTCCGGCCAGTTTGGGGGTGCCCTGCTGACCGTTTCGGGGTGCGTCCCCCCCCCCCCCCCAGGAGGACATGCGGGGGTGGCTGCGGGCGCTGGCGGCCTGCGCCCAGGAGCACGCCGAGGTGACGCGCTGGAGCCAGGGTCTCCTCACCACCTCCTCCACCGACGAGGGGCTCCCCCGGCGCCCCAGCACCGCCAGACGGAAGTGACCCCCCCCGCCCAGTTTGGGGGGACCCCCCCCTCCCCTCCCAGCACCACCCAGTTTGGGGGGACCCCACCCCACCGTCACCCAGTTTGGGGGGGTCACCACTCGCCACCCATCGGGGTGGGGGGGACCTGGGGTGGACGTGGACTCAACCAGGGGGGCTCTGGGGTGGGGGTGGGGAGGAGGAAAGTGGGGACCCCCCCAGATCCTGGGTGACCCCCCCCCAAAATCCTGGGCCCCTCCCCAAATCCAGGGTGGTCCCCCAAATCTTGGGGTCCCCTCCCCAAATCCAGGGTTCCCCCCCAAATCCAGGGACACCCCCCCCCCAAATCCAGGGTGCCCCTCCCATATCCTGGATTTGGGGAGGCGGGGGGGCGGGGCCAGGGGGTGGGCCAGCCCCCAGCCCCGCCCCCCAAATGCTCCCCCCCCGGGGTCCCCTCCCTCGGCCCCCCCTTTTCCCGTGCACAAGCCATAGAGCCGGGGGGGGGTCCCCATCACCCAGGGGGGGTCCCCAAAGCCCTGGGGGGTCCCCAACATCCCGGGGGGGTCCCTGATCACCCGGGGGGGTCCCCATCACCCTGGGGGGGGTCCCCAAAACCCCGGGGGGGTCCCCAATCACCCTTGGGGAGTCCCCATCACCCAGGGGGCATCCCCAACATCCCGGGGGGGTCCCTGATCACCCTGGGGGGGTCCCCATCACCCTGGGGGGGTCCCCAAAACCCTTGGGGGGGTCCCCAACACCCCGGGGGGTCCCCAAAACCCCGGGGGGGTCCCCAGTCACCCTGGGAGGGTCCCCATCACCCAGGGGGGGTCCCCAAAACCCTTGAGGGAGGTCCCATCACCCGGGGATCCCCCAAACTTGACACTGTGTGTGTGGGGGGTGACAGAGCCATGGGGGGGGGTGACAGAGCCGGGGGGGCCCCCCCTAAATTGGGGCGGGGCAGAGTTTGTAAAGATTTTACCAAAAGCCAGGAAAATAACCCCAAAAAATTAACACCCCCCCCCAAGAACTTGCCCCCACCCCCCCACCGGGGACCCCCCCCAACCCTTGGGGACCCCCCCTCGGGCCCCCCCCCGGGCTCGAGCGCCGCGCTGTGACTGTATAAATGTAATAAACCCGCCCCCCCGCTGCACCCCCCGGCACCCCCAAAATAAAGAGCGGTAAATGGCGCCCGGTGCTGCTGGCCCTTTAAGAGGGGGCGGGGCCCCGCCTGACTGGCACCGCGCGGGTCTCGGTTTGGGGGGGGGGGGGGCAGGACACCCCAAAACTGTGCCCCAGCCCCGTAGCCCAGCCCCATAGCCCCCCCCAGCCCTTATAGCCCACCCAGCCCCATAGCTGAGCCCCCCTATGCCCCCCCCCGCCCCTATAGCCCCCCCCCAGGCTCATAGCACCCCCAGCCCCATAGCTCAACCCCTATAGCCCCCCCCAGCCCCTATGCCCCCCCCAGCCCCATAGCTGAGCCCCCCTATAGCCCCCCCAGCCCCTATGCCCCCCCAGCCCCATAGCTGAGCCCCCCTATAGCCCCCCCAGCCCCTATGGCCCCCCCAGCCCCATAGCCCCCCCCAGCCCCTATAGCCCACCCAGCCCCTATGGCCCCCCCAGCCCCATAGCCCAGCCCCTATGTAGCCTGCACACGCATGTGCACGGCCGGGACACGCAGCGTCAGGCGTGGGCACGCGGCGTCACGCGGGGGGTGGGCTGAGGGGAGAGTCACGCGGGTACACACGGCCTCACACGCGTGTGTGCAGCCTCACGTGGGTACACACGGCCTCACACGCGTGTGCGCAGCCTCACGCGGGTACACACGGCCTCACACGTGTGTGCGCAGCCTCACGCGGGTACACACGGCCTCACACGCATGGGCGCAGCCTCAGGCCTGTGTGCACAGCTGGACATGCGTGTTCATATCCTGACATGCGTGTTCATATCGTGACATGCGTGTGTGCATCCTGACACATGTGACCAGAGCCTGACATGCGTGTTCATATCGTGACACGCGTGTGTGTGTCCTGACATATGTGTGCACAGCCTGACACGTGTGTGTGTATCCTGACAAGTGCTCATATCCTGACATGCGTGTTCATATCCTGACATGCGTGTTCATATCGTGACATGTGTGTTCACGCGTGTCGTAGCTCCCCCCGTGGGCCCCTCAGCCCCACTGCCACGCGTGGGGGGGCCTGATGACATCATGCTGACGTCAGAGGGGCCCCCGGTGATGTCAGCGGGGGGAGGGGGCGGGGCTGCAGGGCCCCCTCCCCAGGATCCGGCCCCGCTCATTGGCTCACCGGGGGGGGGGGGGGCGGGACCATGGGGGGGGGGCACACGGTGGTGGGGGGGGAGGTGTCGGGACCCTCCGGAGCGCTCGGACCCGTCGGCAGCGCTGCCGTGAGACCCCACCCCACCCCGGGACCCCCCCACCCACCCATCGGGGACCCCCACCCATCCCCCCCCCCACCATGCGCCCCCCCCCGCCCCCCGCCCTCTGCCTCCTGGGGACCCTCCTGGCGCTGGGGGCTGCCGAGACGGCGCGCGCGGGGTGAGTCCGGGACCCCCACCCCAAAAAACCTCGAGGGGACCCCGGAGGGCGGGACCCCCCCCCCCAATATCCCATCCCCCCCCAATTTCCCTCGCCCCTTGGGGGGGGGTTGTCGCCCGCCCCTCCCCCTCCGGGGGCCCCCTGATGGCTTTTCCAGGCGGGTGGGGGAGGGGCAAAGGGGGGGGGGGGTTGGGGTCCTGGCAGCCGCTGCTGGGAACAAATTGGGGGGGGGGGGGCCCGTACCTCAGTACCCCCCCCGTGCCTCAGTTTCCCCTCCCGCAGCTGCAGCCGGGGGGGCCTGGGGGGGGTGTCGCCAGCACCTGGGGGTCCCCAGGTTTTTTTTGGGGGGGGGGAGGGTTATGGGCCCCCCCCAAAGCAGCCCCCCCCCAAATGCAGCCCCCCCGCGTGTGGGGCCTCGTGTTGTCCCAGCTGGAGCTCGGGTCCCCTCGGCCGCCGGTGCCGGAAAGGTATTGGGGGGCTATGGGGGGGCTATAGGGGGCTGGGGGGGGCTATAGGGGGCTATAGGGGGCTGGGGGGGGAATGAGGGGCTGGGGTGGGGCCTCGCTGAGAGTTGGGGGGCTGGAGGCAGCGGGGGAGGCGGGGCCGCTATGGGGTGGGGGGGGTGTAGGGGTTCCCTATGGACTTTGGGGGTCCCCTATAGGGTGTGGGGGTCCCTTGTGGGGTGCCCTATAGGGTATAGGGGGTCCCCTATGGGATATTGGGGTCCCCTATGGGATATTGGGGCTCCCTATGGAGTTTGGGGGTCCCCTAGAGGATATGGGGTCCCC
This sequence comes from Opisthocomus hoazin, assembly GCF_030867145.1. Lineage (NCBI taxonomy): Eukaryota > Metazoa > Chordata > Aves > Opisthocomiformes > Opisthocomidae > Opisthocomus > Opisthocomus hoazin. The sequence goes on along the minus strand of NC_134452.1, from coordinate 101,307 downwards.
TATAGGGTGTGGGGGTCTCCTATGGGGTGCCCTATAGGGGATGGGGGGTCCCTTGTGGGATATTGGGGTCCTCTATGGAGTTTGGGGGTCCCCTATAGGGTGTGGGGTCCCCTATAGGGTGTGGGGGTCCCTATGGGATGCCCTATAGGGTAGAGGGGGTCCCCTATGGGGTTTGGGGGTCCCCTATGGGATATGGGGTCCCCTAAGGGGTGGGGGGGTCTCTATGGGCTATAGGGGGGGCCCCTATGGAGTTTGGGGGTTCCCCTATGGATTTTGGGGGTCCCCTATGGGATATGGTGTCCCCTATGTGGTGGGGGGGTCTCTGTGGTATGGGGGGTCATCTATGGGGTTTGGGGTCCCCCATGGGGTCTGGGGGGGCTGTAGGAGCCGTCCCCCCCCCATGTCACAGCGTCCCGGGGCCCCCCCAGCCGCCTGCCCGCCCCCCGCTGCCAGCGAGCCGCCCCCACCCCCCGCCGGGGCCCCCCCGCCCCGCTCCGCGGGCCCCCCCGGAGGTGAGGGGGGGCAAAGGGGGGGCGGGGGGGCAAAATGGAGGGCAGTGGGGGGGATTTTGGGGGGGCAGTGAGGGATTTGGGGGGGCAATGGGGAGAATTTGGGGGGGAAAGGGGGGCAGGGGGGCAATGGGGGGCAATTGGGAGGATTTGGGGGGCCATGGGGGGATATGGGGGGGCCATGGAGGGGTTGAGGGGCAGGGGGGGCAATGGGGGGGCAATGGGGAGGATCTGGGGGGGCAGTGAGGGATTTGGGGGGGCCATGGCGGGGATTTGGGGGGGCAATTGAGGGTTGGGGGCAATGGGGAGACATGGGGGGGCAGTGGGGGATTTGGGGGGGCAATGGGGGATATGGGGGGGACATGGGGGCTTTGGGGGGGTCACTGAGGGCATTGGGGACCCCCCCCCATCGTGTCCGCCCCTCCCCCAGGCTGCCGGAGCTGCCGCCCCTCCCCCGCCGCAGCACCCCGAGTCCCCCAGGGCTCGGGGGGGCCCCCCCGCCGCCGCCAGCACCCCGGTAAGGACCCACCCCCACCCCCAGATGGCTGTGGGCGGGGCGTGATGCTTAGCCACACCCCTGGGCGTGGCCTCGTGTCCCCGCCTCCTCCTCTCCGTATGCTGAATGGGGGCCGGGGCGCGTTCCCCCAGCCCCGCCCCGGGGGCGTGTCCGCCGTGTCCCCGCCTCCCCTGCAGGTGCTGAGCATGGGATGGGGCGGGGCCGGATGCTGAGCCCCGCCTCGGGGCGTGGCTTCCCTCATTCCACGGGCCGGCGTGTGGGCGGGGCTTCCGAGCTCCGCCCCGCCTCCCCCTCCCCGTGTACTGAACGGGCGCCGGGACGCATCCCCCCGAGCCCCGCCCCGGGGGCGTGTCCCGCCGTGTCCCCGCCCCCCCGCCCCGTGTACTGAACGGGCGCCGGGGCGCATCCCCAGCCCCGCCCCCGGGGGCGTGTCCCGCCGTGTCCCCGCCCCCCCCGCCGGCCCGGGGCTGCAGGCGGCGGCGATGGGCCCCGCGCTGCTCCTGGCCGCCGCCGCCGCCGCCTCCCTGGCGCTGCCGGACCCGGGGCCGGGGCCGGGGCCGGGGTCGGGCGGCTGCGGCTCCTCTTCACCCCCCCCCGCTGCCGGGGCCGCTGCGCCGGGGCCCGCTGCGCCCAGCTCTGCCCCCCGGGGAAACGAAACCGCGCTGGAGAGCGGCCGCGGGGCCGGGACGAGCGGCTTCCGCCTCGGTCAGTGCCGGTGGGGGTCCCGTATCACGGGGGGGGGGGGGGGGGTCCGGTAACTCGGGGGGGGTCCAGGACCCCGGAAGAGGGTCTGGTAACCCGGAGGGGGGTCCGGTAGTATGGGGAGGGGGTCCGGGACCCCGAGGGGGGGGTTCGGTAACTGGGGAGAGGGTACAGGACCCCGGGGGGGGGGGGGGGTCCGGGGTCACGGGGAGGGGGTCCAGTATCATTGGGGGGGTCCGGTAACTCGGGAGGGGGTCCAGGACCCCGGGGGGGGCGGTCCGGTATCACGGGGAGGGGGGTCCGGGGTCATGGGGAGGGGGTCCGGGACCCCGGGGGGGAGGTCCGGTATCACGGGGGGGGTCCAGGACCTCGAGGAGGGGGTCCGGTGTCATGGGGAGGGGGTCTGGTAAGTGGGGGGGGGGTCCGGTATCACTGGGGGGGGTCCGGTAACTCGGGGGGGGGAGTCCGGGACCCCGGGGGGGGTCCGGTATCACGGGGAGGGGGTCCCGTATCACGGGGGGGGGGTCCAGGACCCCGGGGGGGGGGGTCCGGGGTCACTGGGGGGAGCTCTGGGACCCCGGAAAGGGGGTCCAGGACCCCGGGGTGGGGGGGTCTGGGGTTCCGGGGTGGGGGGGTCCGGCCCTCCGGGGTGCCCCCCCCCCGCAGCCAGCACCGGGGACCCCCGGGATAAGGAACAGGGAGTGCTCGGGTGCACCTGCACCCCCCCCCCCCCCAGCACCCTACGAGTGGGTGGGGGGGTCCCAGGCTGAGCCCCCCCGAGAGACGGGGTCTGTGGGTGGGTGGGGGGGGTCCCAGGCTGAGCCTCCCCGGGGAGGGGGGTCTGGGGTGGGGGGTGGGGGGTCCCCAGGCTGAGCCCCCCCCGGGCAGGGGGGTCTGTGGGTGGGTGGGGGGGTCCCTAGGATGAGCCCTCCTGGGGAGGGGGGGTCTGTGGGTGGGTGGGGGGGGGGGTTGTGGGTGGGGTTGGGGGTCCCCAGGCTGAGCCCACCCAGGGAAGGGCGCTCAGGGCAGGTGGGGGACCCCCCAACCCCCCCCCCTCCACACCCTCCCTTCCCCCCTCCCCCCACCGGGGGGGTGCTGGGTGCTGGGGGGGGTGGCAGGCCCCATCCCACCCACGCAGCACCATGAGCTCATCGGGTCCCGCTCGGAAAGGCCGGGAATTCGGAAAAATAAACAGCAGGGGCCCCAGGAACCCTTGGAGGGCCCCGGACGCCTGGGTCCCCTCCCCCCCCTGGGTCCCTGCCCGGGCGTCTGGGTCCTCCCCCACCCACGCCCCTGGGTGCCACCCAAGACCACCCCCCCCCCCCACCGCTCTCCCTGGACGCCTGGGTTCTCGCCCCCCAAGACCCCTGGGTGCCCCCCAAGACCCCTGGGTGCCCTTCCATACCCCTGGGTCCTCCCCGGACCCCTGGGTGCCCCCCAAGATGCCTGGGTGCCCCCCAAACCCTTGGGTCCTCTACCCCCAGCACCGCTGGGTGCCCTCCCATACCCCTGGGTGCCCCCCAAGACCCCTGGGTGCCCCCCAAATCCTTGGATCCTCTCCCTCAAGACCCTGGGTGCCCTCCCATACCCCTGGGTCCTCCCCGGACCCCTGGGTGCCCCCCAAGATGCCTGGGTGCCCCCCCAAACCTTGGGTCCTCTCCCACCTGGACCCCAGGGTCCCCTTCCAGATGCCTGGGTGTCCCCCAAACCCCAGGGTCCCTCCGCCGGTCACCTGGGACCCCCCAAGATCCTTGAGTCCCCCTCCCAGTCCCCTGGGTCCTCTCCCAGACCCCTGGGTGCCCCCAAAACCGGGGTCCTCTCCCACCCAGATGCCTGAGTCCCCCCATATCTTGGGTGTCCCTCCCTGGACCCCAGGATCTCTCCCTCCCTTCCCCCCCCCCCCCCAAACCCCAGACCCCTGGGTGCCCCCAAACCCCGGGGTCCTCTCTCCCACCCGGACGCCTGGGTCTCCCCCAAACTCTGGGGTCCGGCGAGGGACCCCAGGGTCTCCCAGACCCCGGCGTCCCCCACCAAGAGCCCAGGGTCCCCCCCCCAAGACCCCGGGGTCCCCTTTCCTCCAACATTCGGCTTCCCCTGGGTGGATTTGGGGGACCCACCCCATGGGGTGGGTAATGGGGGGGGGGGGGGCACTGGGAGAGGACCCAGGTGTCCGGATGCCGCCCCCCCCCCCCCCATTTTGCGACCCCCAGCATCATCACGTGGCTTTTGGGGGTGGTCCCCGATAGCGGGGTGCCCCCTGAGGTGGGGGTGCCCCCTGATTTTGGGGTGCCCCCCCCGTTTGCCTTGCAGTCATCTGCCCACTGCTGTGCCAGAACGGGGGGGTCTGCGCCCGCCCCGACTCCTGCCTGTGCCCCCCCGGCTTCGCCGGCAAATTCTGCCACCTCCCCGCCGACGGCACCGGGGGGGGCCCCCCAAATCCGGGGGGGCCCCAGGCCCTCACCCGCTCCGTCTACACCCTGCCCCTGGCCAACCACCGCGAGGAGGAGGATGGTGAGGGGCCCCCCGCGTTGAGGGGGGGGGATAAATGGGTGCTGCCACCCCCCCGGCGCCCCCAGATCCCCCCCCAGCACCCATAGCATCCCCCCCAGCACCCCCAGATCCCCCTGTGCCCCCAGATTACCCCCCCAGCACCCCTAGATCCCCCCAGCACCCCTAGCATCACCCCCAGTGCCCCCAGATCCCCCCCCAGCACCCAAAGCATCCCCCCCAGCGCCCCTAGACGCCCCCCCGCACCCACAGATCCCCCCCCAGCGCCCCTAGATACCCCCCAACACCCATAGCATCCCCCCAACACCCATGGGTGCCCCCCCAGCACAGTGGTACTCCTCAGCACCCATAGGTTCCCCCCAGCTCCCCCCCAGCACCCATGGGTGCCCCCCAGCACCAGTGGTACCCCTCAGCACCCATAGGTGCCCCCCAGCTCCCCCCCCCAGCACCCTTGGGTGCCCCCCCAGCCCCCCCCATCCCTCCCCGCAGGCGCCCAGTCCATGGTCAGCATCCACGTGCAGCACCCACCCGAAGCCACGGTCGCCATCCACCGCGTGGAGCGGGTGCGGGGGGGGGAGGAGGAGGAGGAGGAGGACCCCCCCCTGGCACCCAGAGCCCCCCCGGCACCCAGACCCCCCCGTACCGCGTGCTGGCGCAGGCCGGCCCCCGGGTGCCCCCCGGGGAGGAGGGTGCTGGCTACGGGTACTGCTTCCGGCTGCTGCGCGGGGGCGAGGTGAGGGACCCCCGGGGTGGGGGGGCACCCAGGGGGCGGGGGGGGGACACAAGTGGGTGGTGGTGGGGGATGTGGGTGCTGGGGGGGGTTGTGGGTGGTGGAGAGGGGATGTGGGTGGTGCGATGGGGTCATGGGTGCTTTGGGGGGGGTGTGGGGGGTGGGATGGGGGATGTGGGTGTTTGGGGGGGTCGTGGGTGGTGGGGTGGGGTCATGGGGGGGATGATGTGGGTGCTGGGGGGGGATGTGGGTGATGGGGGGGGACATGGGTGGTGGAGAGGGGGTCGTGGGTGGTGGGATGGGGTCATGGGTTGCTTGGGGGGGGGACGTGGGTGGGGGGACAGGGATGTGGGTGCTGGGGGGGGGTGCTGGAGAGGGGGTCGTGGGTGGGGGGATGGGGATGGGGGGGGGGATGGGTGCTGCAGAGGTGTCGTGGGTGGTGGGATGTGGATGCTGGGGGGGTCATGGGTGCCGGGGGGGGGGATGTGGGTGCTGGGGGGGGGCACGCAGCCACCCCCCCGAGCCCCCCGCCCCTCCCCCACCCACGGGTGGGGGTCCGGGTGGGTGACGGGGTGCTGCCTGCCCCCCCCCCCCCCCGCAGTGCAGCTCCCCCCTCCCTGGGCTCCGCACCCAGGACGTCTGCTGCCGGGGGGCCGGCGTGGCCTGGGGGGTCCGCGAGTGCCAGCCCTGCGACGGCCCCCCCCGCCAGGACACGGGTGGGTGGGGGGGACACGAGTGGGTGGGGGGGTGGGGGGAGCGGAGGGGGGGTCTCACCGCTCCCCCTTCCCTCCCCAGACCCCCCCCAGCGGGATGCTCCCTGCCCCCAAGGCTTCCGCAGCGTCAACGGGTCCTGCCGTGGGTGAGTGGGGTGGGGGGTGCGGGGGGATGGGGGGCGGGGGAGGGGCTCTGACCCCCCCTCCGTGTCCGTGCCCCCCCCAGACGTGGATGAGTGCCAGGAGGGGGGGTCTGTGCCAGAACGGGCTCTGCACCAACACCCGGGGGGGCTTCGCCTGCCTCTGCCGCCCGGGGTTCCTGCTGGACTCCTCCCGCGCCAGCTGCATCTGTGAGCCCCACTGGGACGGACTGGGACGGGACTGGGATGGGGATGGGACGGGACTGGGACGGGACTGGGACGGGGATGGGATGGGGATGGGACGGGGATGGGATGGGGATGGGGACTGGGACGGGACTGGGATGGGACTGGGATGGGGATGGGACTGGGACGGGGATGGGATGGGACTGGGACGGGACTGGGACGGGGATGGGACGGGACTGGGATGGGACTGGGACCGGACTGGGACGGGACTGGGATGGGACTGGGACTGGACCGGACTGGGACGGGGATGGGATGGGACTGGGATGGGGATGGGGACTGGGACGGGACTGGGATAGGACTGGGATTGAGATGAAACTGGGAGGGGACGGGGGTGGAGATGGGACTGGGACGGGATTGGGACTGGGATGGGATTGGGACTGGGATGGAGATTGGAACTGGGATGGGACTGGGATTGGGAGGGGGATTGGGACTGGGATGGGGATTGGGACTGGACTGGATGGAGATTGGAACTGGGATGGGACTATGATTGGGAGGGGGATTGGACTGGATGGGACTGGGATTGGGAGGGGGATTGGGACTGGATGGGACTGGGATTGGGAGGGGGATTGGGACCCGGGATGCGGATGGAGATGATCTTGGAGGAGGGATGGGATTGGGACGGGACTGGGGAGGGGTTTGGGATGGGGGGGGGGGGGGCCTGGGGGGGGGGCGGGCCCTGGGGTCTCACCCCCCCCCCCCCCCCCCCCCCCCCCCCCCAGCCCACCAGGTGATCTCGGAGGCGCGGGGTCCCCTGCTACCGGGTGCTGCGGGACGGGCGCTGCGCCCTGCCCACCCTCCGCAACATCACCCGCCAGATCTGCTGCTGCAGCCGGGTGGGCAAGGCCTGGGGGGGGGCCTGCCTGCGCTGCCCCCCCTTCGGCTCCGGTGAGACCCCCCCTGCCCCCCCGGATCCCCCCGCACCCCTGGGTGCCCGCCCCGGACCCCCCTGCACCCCGAGGGATGCTCCCTCCTGCTGCCTGGGGAAGGGGAGGGAGCAAAAGGGGCGGGGGGGGCAAATTTGGGAGTGCCCCCCCCTCCAGACCCCCCCAAGTCCCCTCTCCAGAGCCCCCCTCGGTCCTCAGACCCCCCCCCCAGGACCCCCAGGTCCCCTCCCCGCACCCCTGGGTCCCCCCCTGCACCCCGAGGGATGCTCCCTCCTGCTGCCTGGGGAAGGGGGGGGGGAGCAAAAAGGGGCGGGGGGGGCAGATTCTGGGGGTGCCCCCCCCTCCCCAGACCTCCCCAAAGATATCTCCCCCCCAAGGCCCCCCCAGGACCCCCGGGTGCCCTCCCTGCACCCCTGGGTCCCCCCCCACCCCCTGCACCCGAGGGATGCTCCAAGAGTTATCCAAGGATGCTCCATGGGGATGGGGGGGGGAACAAGAAGGGGCGGGGGGGGCAGATATGGGGGTGTCCCCCCTCCCCAGACCCCCCCAAGTCTCCTCCCCAGAGCCCCCCCCAGTCCTCAGACCCCCCCCCAGGACCCCCAGGTCCCCTCCCCACACCCCTGGGTCCCCCCCTGCACCCCTAGGGGTGCTCCCAGGCTGCCCTGATCCTGCTCCGGGGGGGATATTGGGGGGCAGATTTGGGGGTGCCCCCCCCCCCAATTTCTGCCCCCCCCCAGAGGGTTCAAGGAGATCTGCCCCGCCGGCCCCGGGTACCACTACTCGGCCTCCGACCTCCGCTACAACGCCCGCTACCTGGGGCAGGATCTGGCCCGCGTCCCCCTGGGCCCCCCCCCGCGCCGCCACCGCCGCCCCCCCAGCCACCCGTGAGCACCCACGCATGTCCCCTCCCCCCCCCGACCCAGCACCCCCCCACCTGGCACCCCACGCATGCTGGGGTCCCCCCTTGCCCCGCAGCTCGCTGGCAGGAGGAGCGACAGCCGGGACCCCCCCCCGGCGTCACCCGCGTCCCCCCCGGCGTCACCCGCGTCCCCCCCGGCGTCACCCACACCGTCGCCCCGTCGCCACGCGGCCCGCCGCGGGTCCCCGAGGGGCCCCCCCCCCGCCCCCGAGGTGGTCGTGGTGCCGCGGCCCAGCCCGGGGCTGCCGGGACCCCCCCCCACCCGCGAGGGGCCAGGTAGGGCTTGGGGGGGGGGGCAGGGGGGGCTGCGGCGGCGTGGGCGGGCGCGGTGACACGCGTGTGGGGTTGCACACGCGTGTGGGGTTGCACATGTGTGGGGTTGCACACGCGTGTGGGGTGGCACACGTGTGGCTGCATGGGGGGTGCACACGCGTGTGGGGTTGCACATGTGTGGGATTGCACACGTGTGGGATTGCACACACGTGTGGGGTTGCACATATGTGTGACTGCATGTGGTGCACACGTGTGTGAGGTTGCACACGTGTGTGGGGTTGCACACGTGTGTGGCTGTATGGGGTGCACAGGTGTGGGAATGCACACGTGTTTGGGATTGCACACACGTGGGGTTGCACATATGTGGGATTGCACATGTGTGTGGGGTTGCACACACGTGTGGGGTTGCACATGTGTGTGGCTGCATGGGGGTGCACATGCATGTGGGATTGCACACATGTGGGATTGCACATGTGTGTGATTGCACATGTGTGTGGGGTTGCACACACGTGTGGGGTTGCATATATGTGTGACTGCATGTA
>NC_134452.1:0-92427 GCF_030867145.1 Opisthocomus hoazin | reverse complement strand
GTTTTCTCGCAGCCCCCCCGGAAGAGGTGACCGAAAGCGCGTCCATGACCTCGGCCCTCCGCAGACCCTACCGCTGCGACGTCTGCCGGCAGGATTTGACCCTCACCCCCACCGAGATCCTGCGGCACAGGAAGCAGCACCGGTGACCTGGGGCTCGCCGGGGACCCCCGGAACGGGGGCACAGCCCCCCGCACGCCGCTCTCGGGTGAGTCTGCCCGCGTCCCAGGAGGGACCTGGGGGTTTGGGGGGTATTCTGGTGGCTCGTCATCGGATGGGGGAGGGGAAAACCTCATCTCGGCTCTTCTTTCTTGAAGAAAATACAGAAACAAAGAGACTTTCGGACAATGTCGGCGCTGGGCCGGAGCGTTGGGCTGGAGGGTGGGGGGCCGGTGCCCGGGTCGGTGCCCGGTTTGGTGCCCAGTTCGGTGCCCGGGTCGGTGCCCGGTTCGGTGCCCGGTTCGGTGCCCACCACCCCCTGCTGCAGCCGGGCCGGGGGGGGACGGTTGTGGGGTCTCGGGGTGGTCTCCTGCCCGCTGCGGCGTGGCCGGAGCGTGGCCCTCCCACCCCGGCGCCGTCCCTTCCCGCGTCCCCTGGAGAAGCATCCGAGCGGCCGCGCCAACACCGTACCACCCCCAGACCTCATAAACCCCCCCCCAAACTAACAGCAAAGCCAGCAGAGCGTCCCGTCGCGGGAAGACCCTGCCGCGACGCCACCTCACGCGTCGTGGCTTACTTTTGATTTATTTTTGGGCTGAAACACCTGGAAAAAAAGGAAATCTGGAGCGGCGAGAGGGTCTCGGCAGCCGTCTCGCGTTGAAGGCGCGTTAATTGTCAGCCCGTGCGCTGCGTTGGGCTCAGGCAGGGTGATTAGCGGGGCCCCCTCTAATTAAAAAGGTGTTTTTAGCTCTGGGGCGTGATGCGTTTTATTCACCGGGGGGGGGGGGGAATACGATGAATTAGCCTGGGTTAAGCGGCCGCTCCGAGAGCAAAGTTTCCTGGGGTTGGGCGTTTTTCCGAAGCGGAACTGACCGTCGCCGGGCTCGGCGTACGTCGCTGGCCCCAAAACGGGCGCTGGAGGGGAAAAGGAAAAAGGCAAGGGGTGCTGAGGGCTTCCTCGTCCCCTGTTTTTGCTTTTTATAAATTGACTTTCTTCTTTTTTTTTTTTTTAAATTGATTTTCTTCCTTTTTTTTTTAAATTTATTTTCTTCCTTTTTTTTCCCAAATTGATTTTCTTCCTTTTTCTTTTTTCAAGTTGATTTTCTTCCTTTTTTTTCAAATTGATTTTCTTCCTTTTTTTTAAAATTTATTTTCTTCCTTTTTTTTCAAATTGATTTTCTTTTTTTTTAAAATTTATTTTCTTCCTTTTTTTTTCAAATTGATTTTCTTCCTTTTTTTTTCAAATTGATTTTCTTCCTTTCTTTTTTCAAATTGATTTTCTTCCTTTCTTTTTTCAAATTGATTTTCTTCTTTTTTTCAAACTTATTTTCTTCCTTTTTTTTTTCAAACTTATTTTCTTCCTTTCTTTTTTCCAAAATGATTTTCTTCCTTTTTTTTTCCTTCAAATTGATTTTCTTCCCCCTTTTTATTTTCTTCTTTTTCCTTTCTCCTCCCGGCTCGTGCCCGTCGCGACTCGCTGTTTGCCCTCCCCTTCTCGTCGTGGTTTATCTGCGTTTAATTACCGCTGGTAACTCCCGCCCGGCGCGGCGCTTGCAGGAATTAATTAAGCGGGCGATTTGCCGAGCGGATTATCGGGTTTGGGAGCAGGGAGCCGGATCCGAGCCCTTACCCCGGGCCGGTCCCTCCGCTTTCGGGGTGCGGGGAGAGCCGCGTCCCCCCAATTTCGCGGCGGGGGGGATGCTGCTGACGAGTCCCCGTTGCTACGGCGACCGGGTGGGATGGGAGGTGCTCCCGCCATGGCAACGGGCGTCGGATGGGTTTGGCTTTGCGGGAGCCCCCCCCGATTCTTTGCCCTCCCCGTTAGGTTGAGCGACGGAGGGCGGATTAATTGAATTTGCTAACGAGAGCCGCGAATTCCGAGTCTCGACGCGAGAGAAGCGCTGGGTTTTGGTGACGTCCTCCAGACTTCGCCACGTCCCGGAGCTGCCCGAGCTTCCGACTTCAGGTGAGGAAGTTATTTAACAGCAGAAAAACTTTGGCTTTTTCGAAAAAGAAAATAGCTGCCGGAGTTGCAAGGCTCGTTAATGTCAATTAGCATGACAGCGATGGCTGGGGGAGCTTGGATTTTCAGATGGGGTGGGTGGAGGCAGGGTCTCCTCTGAGGCCGCGTCACCGCCTCGGCGGGTGCTCCCCATCCGGGGCCGGGAACGGCGTTTCACGAGGATTTTGGGGGGGAAAATCCTAATTTTTTTCCATGTTTCTGGAGAGAGCTGGACCGAGAGCAAGCCGCTGATCGGCAGTTTCACCTCTGGAGCCTCCACCACCACCAATAACACCGCAACCCCCCCCTGGTGCCCCCAAATTTCCTTTCTCTCCCTTTTTTATTTTGCTTTTTGATGATGGAAGGCGTTTTCCCGGCTGGATAAAGGCGTTTTCCGGAGCTCGCTGGCCCCGGGAGGAGGAGTTTCCCCTCGCTGTCGGCTCCTCGCCCTCACCCCGTGCTCCGTCCTCGGGCTGGAGAAATCCGTCGGTGAAATTCCCCCCAAGAAAACCTTTTCCTCTGTTTATTTTTCACCACGCCTGGCATTAAAAGACCCCCCCTGGGCCGCAGGTGATGATTCCCCGCATCTCGTGGCAGCCCGTTCCGGTGGCTAATTACCCTGCCGGCTAATTACCTGCGCGTTTCCTCTCCGGGCGGACGTCCTGAGCGTCGAATCCCACCGGCCGGCCCTCGTGCGTCGCCTTCCCTGGAGGAGATCGAGCCCCCCCGTATCGAGACGGCCGATCCTTCGGGAGCCGGCAAGCACCCGTCCGTCTCCCACAGCCCCGTTAATTAGCGGCGGAAGAGCCTTGACGAGCTCGAAGGGAATAAAAGGAAAATCGCGGGCTGAGTGCTCCCGTGGAAAGCTGAACCCTGAAATGAAAAGAAAAATAAATATAATAATAACGAACAAGCAGAGGAGATTTTTTCCTCTGCGAGCGCAGGTTTCTTCCCAGCGACGGTGAGCGGAGAGGGTTTTATTTTTTTAATTTAATTGCGGTTTGGGCAATTACCCAGCCGCGCTCTTCAGCCCTGGTGAACGACCTCGTTTGTTTGTCGCTATTTATTATTATTATTATTATTATTATTATTATTATTATTATTATTATTATTTTGCTGGAGGTTGAGGCAAGCGCCGTAGCCCCTAATTGAGACCGACCGTGCGGTGTTGGGGAATAATTAAGTTAATTGTTCGCGAGGTCGGGTGGGAAGGGCGGGGGACGGCTCTTACGGATGAGTTCGGAGCGGGTGGGAGGATGCGGGAGCTTGTCCCCACATGGCGATGCTCCCCGGTGCAGCCCAGCGAACCCCGTCCCATCCTGCTCCTCCCTCGAGGCGGTTTTGGGGCTCTGGAGCGTCCGATTTATCCGCAGGGATCCGGCTCCTCTTCGCCAGCCTGAAAATCCAGAGCCGGCGGCCGGATTTGTCGGCAGAAATCCATCTTTTCCTCATCTCCACCCCCAAAATCCACAGATTTCCACGCAGGACGTCACGCCGCTGCCCTTGAGGCTGTGCGGGCCGGGGAAGTCCGTCGTTAACAGCTGTATAATTAATCACCACCCAGCGAGGGGTGGAAATGCTGACTCAGCGCCCATGGAGATCGATGGCTGGACCAGAAGCCTGGCGCGGCTGCGATGTGCGTCAGCCTCGGGTGAAATATTGATCCCAAGATGATTAAAAAACTCTCCTCCAGCTGAACTTGGCCAGTTTTGTGCTGGTAATGAAATGGAAGCAGGGTTTTTTATATATATATATTTTTTTTTTTTTTAAACTGAGATCTAAATAATTTCCAGGAGAAAAGGGGTCTAAGCCACTTGCTCATGGAAAATGCTTTCGAGAGGAAACTTCTCTGCTTCTTCCAGGCTCTTACGTGATGTTTGATGATCTGAGGTGTGAAATGTGGATATAAGGGGAGGATGGGAGGGCAAATAAATGCCATGTCGGTCCCAGGACTGCCCGACATCGCTGCCGTGGCACGGGGGGGGGGTCCCAAGCCCTCCCCAGACCGAGCCGGACCCAGGAACCTCCCTGTTCCCACCGCCCCGCTTCGCCATTCCCAAATCTGCTGCTGCATTTCCCCGGCCCAATGGTTTCCAAGGGTTTTTTTTGTTGCTGTTAATGTATAAGATACTAATAAAAAAATTGAATTAAATTACTGGCCAGTGCCGCTTCTTGAGGGACCTTCTGGGTTGGGGCCCCATAGCCCCCCATAACTTCCCAAATCCCCCCCCCAATAACCCCCAGCCCCCCAAAACAACCCCCAGCCCCCCAAATTCCCCCACCAAATCCCCAACCCACCCCCCCCGAAATCCCGTATCCCCCCAAAACTCCCCATATCCCCCCCAGAACAACCCCCATACCCCCCCAAACAACCCCAAGCCCCCCAAAAACTCCCCAAATCCCCCCCCCCAGAGAACCTCCAGGTGCTTTCTCCTCTCCTGGGTGCGTCCCGACCCTTTTCAGGGAATAAATCACCCCGCGCTGGCTTCTTTGCGCTGAGTTTTTCCGGCTGCGAGCGTCCTCAGCCAGAGACAATTCAAGTGCGTAATTAATGCCGCTGATGAATAACGAAGCAAGTCCAACGTCGCCTGATGGTCGGGGACTGCCCGTGGGAGACGAAGGCTGCTCAGGGCAGCGACCACCTCGCAGTCCCCGGCTGCTCGTCCTGGAAGGAAAAAAATGCTCGGGAGAGGCTGAGCTTGCCGGAAAAACCCATCGCGGGGCAAAGAACTCCGGGAATATTTCCCCTGTGAGGAGGGACACGGCAAGCTCCCGCGAAGAGAAACGGTAGTGACCTCCCGGGGAGCCGCGCCGCGCTCTCATCACCTTCGGCGTCCGTCCTCGGCGCGCTGCGGACGAGGACGGGGAGACGCGGGGCGTCGCGCGCGTTCGGCCGGATCCGGCACCCGGAGACGCGGATTCCGACGGATGCGCCCGGTGAACTTTTTTTTCCCTTTTCTTCTCCACCATTTTCCTTCCCTCCCTCCTTATCTAACCTCCTCTTCTTCCTTAACGGTCTTTTAAATACTTCATAGCACATTTAACGACCCGTTTAGCTTAAACGCCACTGATGTTTTCGTCGGATGATGAAGGGGCTTTCACCTCTGGAGATCAAGGGCTGGAAACGCAGGACGTTTTTCCTTCGCCGTAGCCATTAATTGCCCTTTTTCATTTCAAAGCTGTGATAAATCAGCTGAGTTACGGCTGCCCAGAGGAACATTTTTCTCGATACCATCTCTGGCGCAGCCCAGACCGCAGAAAACCACCCGGGGAAATGGGTGCCCAGGGCTGAAGAGAGGGGAAGAAGCCTGAGCGCGGCAGCTTTCTGCTAACGAGCCTGATTAATGGGGTTTTCTCGCTGCTGCCGGCTGTTTCTGGGATGCTGCTTGTTCTTCCGTGTAGAAAATCAGGTAAGGTGGAGGCGACAAGAGCTTTGCAAAAGCTGGGAGGAACCTCCGAGCTGGTTTTCTTGCTGAGCTGTAAATAAATCTCTTCTTTGACACAATACTGGGAGGAGTGGTGGATACACCAGTAACGCTGTGCTGGATCCAGCGAGCCCTGGCCAGGCTGGAGAGTTGGGCGCAGAGGAACCTGATGAGGTTCAACCAGGGTAAGGGCAGGGTCCTGCCCCTGGGGAGGAACAACCCCAGGCACCAGGACAGGCTGGGGCGGCCCTGCTGGGAGCAGCTCTGCGGAGAGGGACTGGGAGTGCTGGGGGACAACAGGGTGACCATGAGCCAGCAGCGTGCCCTGGGTGCCCAGAAGGCCAACGGGATCCTGGGGTGCATTCAGAGTGTGGGCAGCAGGTCAGGGAGGTTCTCCTCCCCCTCTGCTCTGCCCTGGGGAGGCCCCATCTGCAGTGCTGTGTCCAGTGCTGGGCTCCCCAGTTCAAGAACGATGAGGAGCTACTGGAGAGAGCCCAGCAGAGGGCTGCGAGGATGAGGAGGGGACTGGAGCATCTCTGCTCCGAGGAGAGGCTGAGGGAGCTGGGCTTGTTCAGCCTGGAGAAGAGAAGGCTGCGAGGGGACCTTAGAAATGCCTACAAATATCTGCAGGGTGGGGGTCAGGAGGACGGGGCCAGACTCTGTCCAGTGGTGCCCAGCGACAGGACAAGGGGCAACGGGCACAAACTGGAGCAGAGGAAGCTCCAGCTGAACCCGAGGAAGAACTTCTTCCCTCTGAGGGTGACGGAGCCCTGGCCCAGGCTGCCCAGGGAGGCTGTGGAGTCTCCTTCTCTGGAGATATTCCAGCCCCGCCTGGCCGCGGTGCTGTGCAGCCTGCTCTGGGTGACCCTGCTTGGGCAGGGGGTTGGGCTGGGGGATCCCCAGAGGTCCCTCCCAACCCTGACCACGTTGGGATTCTGTGATGAAGCACACAGATGAGTCGTGGGAAAAAAAAAAACCCACAACACCAAACATGGGAACGTGTTACAAAGACGTTAATCCATTCCCCGCTCCTTTACTTGCCAGCTGCGAGTAGCCCTGGGCCTACACGGAGTAAATATGTCCTCTAATAAAAAGCTGGAAAGGAAGGAGCTTTGTCTGGCTGTTGCCCGCAGTGCTTGGATCTCGTTACTCGTCACCCACGATCCAAAGCATCCAACTCATCCTCCTTAATTCCCGTCGTTAGAAGAGCTGCATGCATCCGACGGATTATTTTTCATTATGCATCATTAGCGACGGTGTTTGCAGAAGAGCCAAAGTGACAATGAAGATCATTGTTCCAAACACCCAAATCCTTCAAGAAAGGGAGAGCGAACATCTTCTGTCTGCTCCCGGGCTGTCGGCGGTAACTGAGAGGCGAGCGCTCTGGGAACACAACGCCGACGGGGAACGCAGCTCGCTGCCTGTTCGGCGTCGTTTGTTAGGGTGATGCCAGAGCTGGAGGTGGTGGAGACACCTCTCACCCCAGCTCCATCATCCCGACCGTCACTTAGGGCAAGCTGGGGTCGATTAGGACCATGGGTAAAGGGATGAAAATGAGTTTCCATCCACGCCGCTAGACCGCATCACGGCGGGGCGAAGCGTGGCCGTGGATCCCCGCGGCCTCAGCACAGCGCAGAGCATCTCGAGGGCGTCAAAGGGGAGCTACGCGGCCGTACGTCTCTAAGTTGGGCAGAGAGGAACCTGATGAGGTTCAACAAGGGCAAGGGCAGGGTCCTGCCCCTGGGGAGGAACAACCCCAGGCACCAGGACAGGCTGGGGCTGAGCTGCTGGAGAGCAGCTCTGCGGAGAGGGACTGGGAGTGCTGGGGGACGACAGGGTGACCCTGAGCCAGCAGTGTGCCCTGGGTGCCAAGGCCAATGGGATCCTGGGGTGCATCACGAGGAGTGTGGGCAGCAGGTCAGGGAGGTTCTCCTCCCCCTCTGCTCTGCCCTGGGGAGGCCCCATCTGCAGTGCTGTGTCCAGTGGTGGGCTCCCCAGTTCAAGAAAGATGAGGAGCTACTGGAGAGAGTCCAGCGGAGGGGTATGAGGATGAGGAGGGGACTGGAGCATCTCTGCTCCGAGGAGAGGCTGAGGGAGCTGGGCTTGTTCAGCCTGGAGAAGAGAAGGCTGAGAGGGGACCTTAGAAATGCCGATCAGTATCTGCAGGGTGGGGGTCAGGAGGACGGGGCCAGACTCTTTGCAGTGATGCCCAGCGACAGGACAAGGGGCAACGGGCACAAACTGGAGCAGAGGAAGCTCCAGCTGAACCCGAGGAAGAACTTCTTCCCTCTGAGGGTGCTGGAGCCCTGGCCCAGGCTGCCCAGGGAGGCTGTGGAGTCTCCTTCTCTGGAGATATTCCAGCCCCACCTGGACGCGGTGCTGTACAGCCTGCTCTGGGTGACCCTGCTTGGGCAGGGGGTTGGGCTGGGTGACCCCAGAGGTCCCTGCCAACCCCACCATGCTGTGATCCTGTGATTCTGTCTCCTCCACGTCTGGAAGAGTGGGAGCATCCCCTGCGGAAAGGCAACCCTTCTCCCCATCCCTGCCTATTCCTGCTCAGCCCTCCGCTCGCCCAGGGCACGTGGGGTGTTCGCCGAGCTCCAACGCTGCGGGCAGAGCCGTTTCGATAGGGCTGGCAGAAGCAGAGAGAGAGTCAAACCCCCCCCCCTTTGCGAGCACTCAGCATCCCCCCTCCTCCTCCTCCCAAGCTTCCTCCCCGTATGGAAGCTCTTCCACACGCGCCGCGGTCTGGCGGCCGCCCAGCCGCGCTCATTAAGCGAGAGCAGCCGCTGCCATAAATCACGGCGCTGGCAGCTGGTGTCACGCGGGAGCTGGGCCATGTTTAGCCGCTGAGCTCCCAGAATAGCGTCTGTTCCCAGGTACCGGGAGGCCGGGATGCCCGCGGGACTGGCAGCATCCTTTCGGGCCGGCTTCTCACCTCCCGCGGTCCTCGGAGGAACGTCGGCTTGACCGAAGTCGGGATCGCGGCGCAAAACGTCGTCGGGGCTGCAGGCGCGGCGACGAAACGCTGCGAGCTTCCCCCGTCAAAGAAGAATGGCCCCAGGGCTGGGTTTTCCAGCGTCATCAGAACTCCCACTTCTGGGCTGCGAATCTCTAGGTTTTCTACTCTGACAGAAGGAAGTAAATAAAAATAAAAATAAAAATAAAGATAATAATAAAAATAAAAGTAAAAATAAAAAAATAAAAAAAAAGATAAAGATAAAAATAAAGATAAAGATAAAAATAAAGATAAAATAAAGTTAAAAATAAAAATAAAAATAAAAAATAAAAATAAAAATAAAAATAAAAAAATAATAATTAAAAAAAAAAAGATAATGATAATAATAATGATAATAATAAAAAAGCCATGCATTAAAATGGTGAAGGGAATAAATTCCTCCCCAGACAGAACACCGTCGCACATCACCCCCGGGGGAGGCCACGGGAGCGCAAACGCCCTGCGGCGCGTTTATCACACGGCGCGCGGAGTCGCGGGAAGGGGCCCAGGTGCAGCCGAAAGCCGCGGAAAATCGGCGTTGCAAAGCCAGGAACGTTGTGTTTTTTTTCTTCGTTATTCCTAGCTGCATTTCTGTCCCAACCCGCGGACGCCGCAAGCACCTCCGTAACGGAAAAGCTGACCCAGATTCCCAGCACGCTCGCGCGCGTTCCCTTCCGCGGGGGAGAGGCGCGGTAACGCCTCGCGTACGGAAACCCAGGGATTTTCCCCCGTTTCTCACTGAAGCGGTTGCTGCGGATCCGAACGCCGCGTCGGCAGCCGCGGTTATCGCTTTCTCTTTCCTGCGCTTGTCATCCAGCTCTAAAGATTTGGAGTGATCGGCGCGGCGAGATATTTCGCGCTCTGCATGGACAAACGCGGAAAAGGCCGGGTGATGCTTCCAGCGCACTGGAAAACTCCTCAAAAATTGCCAAACTCTTTTATTTCTGAAATACTGAGCGAGAGGGGAGGTAAAAGCGCCTGAGCTGTGGCTAAGCCCAGGCCATTTCTGCTTGCTCAGCGTTTCTCTTGGCTGTGCCGTGCCCTCCAGGAGCTTCTGGGCTCAGCACCAGAAAATGTGTGGACATCTCCCCTGCTTTCCTGGTGCCGAAGCAAGGCAGCACGGGTCAGCAGGACTCACCTTCCGTTCCTCTCCTTGATGAATGAACTTCTGGCAAAGAAAAGCGTTGTCTGTGTTTCGTAGAATCGTTAAGGTTGGAAACGACCTCCAAGATCATCAAGTCCAACTGCCGATAAGGTCTCCCATCAGAGCACAATTCAGCAAGTGGATGGTGGCTGGAGAAAGGACTTGGGCTCCTCTTCCACCAAGCCTGTCCACACTCACCGCCCGTCAGCAGGCAGGGGGTCACCTCCACTGTGTTGGCAGGGGATGAAGGCGCAAAGATGGGAGATCTCTCAACCATGGGTGCTTGCGGCGTAGTGTCCACCCCCCAGGTCCTTGCTGGAGTTTGTGCTTGGCCGCTCCTGGGGCAGCGAAGTCGGGGAGATGGTGGGTCTTGCATGTTTTTCTGAGCATCTGTCAGTCTCCTCCAGCACTGAAGAAGAAACCTCACCAACCGCAGCAGGGAAGAGCAGGAAAGGGGATCTCCTCCAAAAAACACTGGTGGAGGCCTAACCCAGTGGGAGATGCAGCCTGAAGATCAGAAGAAAACGCCCGGCCGGCGTGCCGGCTCTCCAGAGCTGCTCCGCACCGCCAGCCCCACCAGAGACCACACCTTGCGGAAGGTTTTGACGCTTTGGGAGTATCCTACAGGTTCTGCAGAGGGGCTCCAGGATGCGACAGCTCCTCTGCTGCTGAGAACTCCTCAAGCTCCGAGGTGGCACGGGATACAAAAGCTCAAGCGTGACGCCTGGATTTTAATCCAAGGCTTCAGCCTCTTCAGACCAACATGCCAGCATTTGCTTCTTCTCTCCAGTGAAGAGTTGAGGGATGCTGCTGAATTAGCAAGGGCTGTTATCTCCACGGGTTTGGATCTTCTGTACTTCTCACAGCTCCTGTCACCTCCTCCAGACAGGACAAACCTGCTGAAATATCAACCGGCTACAAGGAGTAACTGTCAAGCAAAGAGAGAGGCTTCCAGCAAGGGGGAAGAGGGAAAAACTCGAAGAAGATGCCAACTCCTCGGCGCCGAGACGCCATCCAGCATCTTTCCCCTCCCTGCTGGCAGATGGTTTTCGGCCGGGTTGGCACCGCGCCGCAGCAGCCTGCGATGCTGATCGGCGTCGGCTGATCCACCTCCCCGCTCCCGTCTGCGCGAAGCCCTGCGGACCGGACTGGGTTTGCTGTAGCGCGCGTCCAGCGCCGGTGTGCTGGTCCCTTCCTAGACTGGCAAGGTGCTTGCCAACAAAAATACAATTTGTTTAAGCAGAATTACCTCGAAAACAGTACAATCCCCAGCCCAAGCAGAGCTGCAGAACCTTGAACCTGGCAGGTCCTCCTTCTTGCAGAGCCGGTTGAGGTCCTCCAGGCAATTCGCTGCCTTTTTTCTGTAATCCAAATTGTTTGTTTCTTCCGAAAGCATAAGCTGCTGGCAGACAAGGGACGGGAATGGGACGGAAGGGTCAAACCACTTAAAATCAAGGAATAAACAAAGCGTCAGGGTGGAAATATCAGTTGTGGCTTTCGCTTCCAGTGTTGGCCTGCATCTCCCTCAGCTTGAGTGTCCAGGTCTGCTTGACCTGCATAGTCTGCTCTCTGCTAACGGCATCCCAGAATCCCAGCATGGTCGGGGTTGGCAGGGACCTCTGTGGGTCACCCAGCCCAGCCCCCTGCCCAAGCAGGGTCACCCAGAGCAGGCTGCACAGCACCGCGGCCAGGCGGGGCTGGAATATCTCCAGAGAAGGAGACTCCACAGGCTCCCTGGGCAGCCTGGGCCAGGGCTCCGTCACCCTCAGAGGGAAGAAGTTCTTCCTCGGGTTCAGCTGGAGCTTCCTCTGCTCCAGTTTGTGCCCATTGCCCCTTGTCCTGTCGCTGGGCACCACTGCAAAGAGTCTGGCCCCGTCCTCCTGACCCCCACCCTGCAGATATTTAGAGGCATTTCTAAGGTCCCCTCTCAGCCTTCTCTTCTCCAGGCTGAACAAGCCCAGCTCCCTCAGCCTCTCCTTGTAGGAGAGATGGTCCAGTCCCCTCATCATCCTCATAGCCCTCTGCTGGACTCTCTCCAGTAGCTCCTCATCATTCTTGAACTGGGGAGCCCAGAACTGGACTCTCTCCAGTAGCTCCTCATCGTTCTTGAACTGGGGAGCCCAGAACTGGACACAGTACTCCAGATGGGGCCTCTGCAGGGCAGAGCAGAGGGGGAGGAGACCCTTCCTCGACCTGCTGCCCACACTCCTATCACTAATTACTTACAGCTTCACATCTACAGACCCCAACCAACTACGACCGGAGCTCGATAGTCGCCTCCGCCACCGCTTAGCACAGACCAGGATCTCTCCCTGCTCCGAGATGTGGTTTACCATTCGGCGTTGGAGACAGCACAGAGCCATCAAGCTCCCCTGGGACCATTTCCCACCTCCCAGCAGAACCCAGCCCAGCTAAACGCGGCTCATCCCCCAGCTCTGTGCAAGCTGTATTTCTCAGCCTGCCGCATATTTAGTGGGGGGGGGTGTGAATTTTAAGAGCTAAGAGGAGCTTCATTGCTCTGACAGGTACGTTGTACAACCCCACCCCTCCAACATCACCTCACAGTGCAACAGGCTGAGATCTAAAACTCGCTTCATTCAGGATTGCCGGGCAAACGTGGCGAGAAACGAGCTCCGCACGCTCACCAAAAATTAAGATTCAATTTAGAATTGGCTCTGAAACCGACCTGGCTTTATTAACGCTTAATTATGAACCAGCCCGCATCGCTGTTGCCACCTGCTAGCTTGGGGCTCTGCTCAGCCCAGCCAGGTTGGGTTTTAGTGCTGATGGAGATACGCGATGCCAGTCTACGGCGTGGCGTTTGCTTTTTAAAATCACACGCCTCCAAAGGGTAGACCGTGACCAAAAACATCGATCTCACCCAAAAGACAGTCTTATTCAACCTATGAGGTCCACATAAGCAAGTCTAGAGATAGGATTCCTGTTCTTCTTGCCCCCAAACCCCCCCTCTCACCGTGGCGTGAAGTTCATGGCTGACAAAGAGATGCCTGCAAACGGGTCCAAAAGCACCTACAAGAGCTTTGTACCTACAAGAGGTCTCCCTCTTCCCGCTCCAGGTCCTTACCGCAGCGTGAGGCAAGGATCTCTCCATCTCTCCTCTTCTGGCTGAGCTGAAAGCGGAGCGTGAGGTTTCCAGCCCCTTGCTGGACCCAGAGATATCCCCGGATCAAGAAGGGATGGCAACAGAAGCTGAAACGTCAGGAGCACCAACCAGAGTCTCTGCCCAGGATCCTGACCCACCTCTTACCCCAAGAGAGAAGTCTTCCGCAGCACAGCTCTTCTCAGGCAAGAACAAAAGAGTCATGGAGAAGTCCTTTCCATCCGCCTTTCGTGCCGTGCCTGCGAGCGTCCAGTCCCTTCCGAAGCCACCCTGAGACAGCAACGGCTCGAGGGAACCCAAATCACGCGGTTGTTGAGCACCCCTGAAGATGCCTACCCTATCTCCTCGACCACCACCAGTCCTCAGCACGGCCTGAACACCGACGGTCCCTTTTCAGGCGACGGATGCTGGGAGGAGAGCAGGGGAGCCCGTGCAGGCTTGCGTTCCGCCGCTGCTAATTGCTCAGGTGCTCCGCTAAAAACGAGCGAAACGGCAATTACGGCGCCCGCTTCTCCTGCAAGGCCAGCCCTCGAATCCGTCACAACCCGTCAGCTGTCGGAATGAAATCCCAGTATTTTTTATTTTTTATTTTTTATTTCCTAATACAAAATAGCATTTCATTATTTCGCTAGAAGGGTTTTAATTTCTTACAATAATTGCTGCAGCAATCCAGCCAAGAATTTTTTTTCCCTTTTTCTGTAACCTGAGCTGATGGAAAATTGCTTTCATTTAATTTAATTACAGCTGTGGAATAATGCACTAAATACGCGCTCCCTTTGTGTTTACTCTTACATTCAAGAGCTAAAATTAATTAGTCCTTAACTTTGAAAAATATCTGCAGCTAGCCGCTATGTAAACAGCGCAGGCACTTCAGCGGTGAGGTGTTGAAGGCTCAGCCAGCTGCAATTTTTCCTCCCCCTGACTCCGAGGGAGAAGAAATAAAATTGTCAAAGTATTCTGCCTTGGAAGCAATCACATCAAATGCGGGCAGTGCGGTAGCACAGGCCCACGGATGCTCCCCTCCAGCCCCGCCGCAAAACTGATTAAGAAACCAATAAAAATAATAAATCACTGGCTGAAGACAGAAAAAGGGGCATTTCCAGCTTTTTGAGCAGACGTTTGTGTGTCCTTTAGTTATCAACAGGACTAAGGAATTTCGACCTGCGTTACGCTAGCACTTGGTAAGAGGTAGACGTGACACAGGAGGCATCATCAAAAACCACCCCAGAAAAGGTTGCAAAGCTCAGAGGCAGCTTTTGGTGGAGACACCGACTCAACCCAATGCACGTGGGCTTGCCCCGTGTCACCGTCCTGCACCAAGCCTTGGGTCGCAGAGGTTGCTGTGCTGAAAAAACCCAGCAAGGCATCACCTCAGAGGCCAAGCCACGACCTTTCACTCTGGGAAACGGAGGTTTTGGGGGCACGCGGAGATGACCAAGTGGCTCGGAGAGCCTCCGTGCTTCGCCTCCCACCTCTGTAGCGACGGGGCGATGGGTCCAGCGTTGGGCTGGGACACCCAGTACTCACCGAGCCACATCTGGCACCAACACCAGACCGCACAAGAGAGTAGAACTCTCGAACTGAATTTCTCGAATTTCCGTCTGAACCCGAGGAAGAACTTCTTCCCTCTGAGGGTGACGGAGCCCTGGCCCAGGCTGCCCAGGGAGGCTGTGGAGTCTCCTTCTCTGGAGATATTCAAGACCCACCTGGACAAGGTCCTCTACAGCCTGCTCTAGGTGACCCTGCTTGGACTAGATGACCCACAGAGGTCCCTTCCAACCCCGACCATGCTGGGATCCTGGGATTCTATAACTCTAAACCCTGATGGAGCTTAGACAGCACTGCAGCTCTGAGATTAATTAATGCAACGAATTTTCCGTCTGCTCGGCGCTGTGCCCAAAAGCACGCGCTCGGCCGTCTCCTAGAAGATGCTCTGTTTGATCTCTCGAGCTCCTGAGCTTTTCCGACCGAGCTGGTTGTCCCTTTGGGCAGCCCCAGCTCCGTTAAAACCCACCTTTTTCCTTTTCAAGTCTGTCTTGCTTTATCTTCTGAACTGTCAGAACCTGCCGTGCTTTACTCCAGCGGGTCAGAGGGGCTTTTTACACAATATTTTCCCCCTCAACTTCAAGCCATTCTGTTTTTTTTGTTGATTAAACAGATGGCATTTTCCCAGTCCGCCTCTCCAGCCATTTCTGTCAGCTGCCATCTCATCCTGGTGTTGCTTCCTCGCATCGCTTCCAATTTTTTTGCAGCATCCTTCTAAAAATGCCACTTCTGTGCCAAACATCTCCCTCTTCTCACCCGCTGCCGCCTGCTGCAGACCGGAGCCGCGCTGATTCTTCGGGTCTCTGAGATGTTTAACTAATCCACCACCCTTCCAGGAGGAGGAGAAAGGAGAAAGCCGGTCTAGAAAAAGCTGTTTTCTGTAGAAATCAGCGCTGCTTCAAACGCCATCGCTATCTTACCTCGCACCAGGAACGCAGAACGCAGTCGTACATTATTGCTTAATCACTTACAAATGTCTGTAGACATTTTCTGTTAGCTGACTGTGGAATTTAGCCGAGGGCAACAGGATTTACGAGGAAGGCAAGATGCTTCCCGCCTCCAACCAAAACCACCCTTTAGCAAACCCCGAGGAGCTCTGCGCTGTTCGCACTGCTCCGCTGTCGCCAGGCATGACCCATGGGTTGCTCGAAAAGCGAGGAAATAAAATGCTTTTTTTTTAATTGGTTGCTGCATTCAAACAGCCCGAAGACATTTTTTTTTTTCCCCTTCACCAACGATTTGCAGATGAAACAGCAGCTCACGGGGGGGTTTATTGCAGGAGAGCTCGTCATCGGATGGGGGGGAAGCTCATCTCTTTTTTCTTGAAGAAAATACAGAAATAAAGAGACTTTTGGAGGTGTGTCATTAGTCAAGAGAGGAAACGGAAAAATGCATCTTGCAAACTAAAATAGTCCAACAGTCCCAAGAGACCGAGTACGCCGGAACAGCTCCACGACGCTCAAAGCCCTGTTGGGTTCACAGCGCCGAGTTACCGGGAGGCAACCTCTCCGCCCTGCAGCAACGCGATACTATCGTAAGTGCTTCTAATTGCAGAGGCTGCTAATTGGGTTGACTTCTGGGGCGCTGTCAGCCAGACGGGGTTTCAAAGTCAAACCAAGAATTTTCCCCATCTGAGCCCGCGTGATGGCGTGCTACATCTACACTGGCAAGGGATGCAAGTCTGCAGAGCAAGAGGTACCCACGCTACACAGTTTATTTCATGCTTCTCCAATCCCAGTTGGGTTCACGAACTTGAAGTCCATCAGCACAGAGGAGTGGCTCTTCTGGTGTAGTTTCATCTTGAAGTACCCTTCATGAACTTATGTCCATCAGCACCGAGGAGCACATCTTCTGGTGCAGTTTCACCTTGAAGGACCCTCTCTGCTGCATGAGGGAAGGACATAAACGCAAGACACCTCTGATTTTTCAGACTTTCCCGATCCACTCTTAAAACAGGGCCAGAAGGACAAAGTGATGGGTCTTAAAACGGCACCAGAAGGCCCAAGCGATGGGTCTGCTGTAAAAGCAGCAGCTCTTGGCACGGCAAAGGCGTCGCTGCGACACCTATCAAACTCGTGACAGCGGCAACGTGGCTGCTGCTTGAAATTTATGGCAGTGAGAAGTTTGCTGCCCAAAACCACTGGCTCCTTGCCAAAGATGGCGAGTCCTTGCCCAAAGACACTGGGTCCTTGCCCTTGCCTACATGCTGCCCCTTCCTTGCAGGTTCTGTGGCTTTGTGACCTCCATCCTGAAGGTCAGATGTTAGCGCTGCATTCGCGGCCACGTCTTCACAACCCTTCTGCCTGGTGGGAGTTGGGGGCAACAGGTGGGTGGCTTCAAACAGCCTGGTTGTGGGACATGGTGGCAATGGGGACAGAAGATAGTGGTCCCCAGGATACCACCTAGAACCATAACTAGAGGGCATCTAATTAGCCCACTTGGAAGAAGTTCAGATGGGAGAATGAGATGCTGAAGGACGAAATTAATTGCTTGGAGATCAAACAGAAAGGAGCTGGGATGGGAGGGCGCCAGGCGCATTTGAATGAGCATGAGGTTAGCAGCGCGCACCCCTGAGAGCGCGAGAGCCGTGCGTTCGCCGAGAGAAGCTCGCGTGCCAAGAACAAACACGCAGCCAGCCTCCACCTCGAGCTGTCCCGGGGGAGAGGAGCCTCCACCACGCTGCAGCGGGAAGGCAGAGAAAAGGCTCTGCGGTGGAGCTGGTGAACATCAGCTCCAGTCTCAAAGCATCCGAGTTCGAGGGGAGGACCGGCCACCAGGTCATCAAGGTGATGCTTCTGCACACTGCGGAGCTTCGCCCCACCCCACAGAGTTCGGTTTTAGTCCGCTTTCTGGAGTATTGTCCAGGGAGGTTGTGGAGTCTCCTTCTCTGGAGATATTCAAGACCCACCTGGACAAGGTCCTCTACAGCCTGCTGTAGGTGACCCTGCTTCGGCAGGAGGGTTGGACTAGATGACCCACAGAGGTCCCTTCCAACCCCTACCATTCTGTGATTCTATTTCATTCTGCTTGTCAGTCTGGAAGAAATTGCTCGACAAAACTGAAGAACAGAAAAATCAGTGCCCCATGGCATGGTTGCTCACAGACCCAGATCTCCAAACATCTGCAAAACATCCCCAAAAAAGCCACTCGTCTCCCCCCCCACCCCCGGAGCCCTCCTAGAGCTAGAGGAGGGTTGAGGAGGTGGACGGATCTTCAAGGAGACCTTCAAGGAGAGGTCTGCAAGGACTGCCACCCAGGACGGGCTGCTGACGGCTGTCACACAGCCAGCTATTAATAAAGTCGTGCATTTTCTACGCTAGTTAAGATGCTAGCTGGTTTTTTTTTTTAAATCTACACAGGAGCACGGTGTGACAAACAGGTACTGAAGACCAGAAAATCGTATCAGTGTCTCTGCTGTGCCTTGTAAGAATCATTCCTTCTGGAAGTGCGCTCCTGAGGACAGTATTTATTTAAAATTAAAAGCCAGCAGCACATATTTCTCGGGGCATTTTTTTTTTGCAGTATTGATAAAAAGCCTGTGTTTGAGCCGAAACGGGATGGATGCTATTTTCTCCGTGCAAAAAGCACCCAACTCCAGAAGTACCAGTAGAAACGAGGCGACCTGGAGATTCAGAGATGCACCCCAGCGTACAGCCACCACGGCATTTCTCCTCCCAGCCGTTGAGCGGTATCCAGCGGCTTGCCTCGGAGCTGCCACGGAGCGGACACGGTTGGATGGGACCTCTGGAGGTCTCCTGGTCCAACTCCCCTGCTCAAGTAGGGCCACTGACAGCCGGTTGTCCAGGACCACATCCAAACACTTTTGAATATCTCCAAGATGGAGACTCCACGGCCTCAGCACTGGCCTTACCAGTGTTGGGTAGAAGGAAAGGACCACCTCAACCTGGTGGCAATGCTCCTAACGCAGCCCAGGACACTGTTGTCCTCTGCAGCAAGGGCACATTGGTGGCTTGTGGTCAGCTTGGTGTCCACCAGGACCTTTCCTCCAAAGCCACTTTCCAGCTGGTGGCCTCCCAGCACGTCCTGGTGCATGGAGTTGTTCCTCCCCACGTGGAAGAGGAGGAACACCTTCAGAACATCTGAACCTAACCCCAAACTGGATTCACCGCGGCAGCTTTCCCACAAGCCTGGCAGGTCTGAAGCTGGGTGTGAGAAGCACAGAGGAGGTGATTTAATCCTTTTCTTTTTCCTCTAATCCTGTGGGAGTTTATTATTGTTTACAATAGATTCTCTACATTAAAGATGATTTTAATCTGAATCTTAGAAAGAACAATAAAAAAAGCTGTTAGAACTCTACCAGAAATTTAGAGATGCATTTAATTAATTTGTCGGGAGTTCGTACGATAACCGTTTCAAGTGTGATCCGGGTTCTGCATAAATATGCACAGAACTTGCCGGAATTCTCCAGGGGAGATTTAAAACCAGATTTAAAACCAAGACATTAGCACTAAAAGTGGAAGAAATTGTTCCAAGCGCAGCTTTCCCCCCTCCTGCAGCTAGCCCCGTAAATCTCACGCCGTTTAGTTACCGACAGACGGAAGTTCTGCCCGTGACAGACGTCCTCCCGGCTTCCTGGGAGGGAAATGAAGCTCACCTGAAGCTCTGCAGAAACGGGATGGCCCCACCAGGAGGGAGAAACCGAGGTCTGTCTGCTTCCGCTCGATTCTTCTGCTTCCCACTGGAAACCAGAAACGTCAACTGGTTTACGGCTCCTCGCTGTCTGTCGGAAACATCGCTGGCAAGGGACGCACAGTTATCTAACGCGTTGGTTGTCTGTCTTGATCTGTCCCTCACCTCTCCTGAATAAACGCGTCGGAGCGGGGAAGTCAGAGGTGTTCGGCAAGAGACCGCGCTACCGAAGGGTGGCAAGGGTTTAGTACTCTGTCCGGTGCTGGGCTCCCCAGTTCAAGAACGATGAGGAGCTACTGGAGAGAGTCCAGCACAGGGCTACGAGGATGAGGAGGGGACTGGAGCCACTCTCCTACGAGGAGAGGCTGAGGGAGCTGGGCTTGTTCAGCCTGGAGAAGAGAAGGCTGAGAGGGGACCTAATATATACTTACAAATATCTGCAGGGTGGGTATCAGGAGGATGGGGCCAAGCTCTTTCCAGTGGTGCCCAGCAACAGGACAAGGGGCAACGGGCACAAACTGGAGCAGAGGAAGCTCCAGCTGAACCCGAGGAAGAACTTCTTCCCTCTGAGGGTGACGGAGCCCTCTGCCCTGGGAGGTTGTGGAGTCTCCTTCTCTGGAGATATTCAAGATCCACCTGGACAAGGTCCTCTACAGCCTGCTGTAGGTGACCCTGCTTCGGCAGGAGGGTTGGACTAGATGACCCACAGAGGTCCCTTCCAACCCCGACCATTCTGTGTGATTCTGTGATTCTGTAACGGTGCTACTCAGCACACACCCTGCCCACCACCAGCAAGCGCTCGGCAGAAAAAAACCAGCGAGCCACGGGTCGTACTTCAATAATCCTCACTCTCCTTGCTGCTGGTGGTCTGTTGCCTTCAGCCCTCAGCGATAAGCAAACACGCAGGGTTGTTAACAGTGAGAAGCCCGTTACCTGCTCGATCGGTAGCAGCTATAATAAGCAGCTCCAGAGCCATGGCAACTGAATATTCCAAAAAACTCCATGTCACGCGCATAGGCGCCGTCGTTACCAGCCGGCACCCACAGCTGCCAACAGGCAGCGTGGCTTGCGTGCCGATCGATGCGCGTGGCAAGTTTACGAGACAGCATTTTGAACAGTGACCTACATGCGCCCGAAACTTGGGCAAAACCATCCTGTCCCTCGAGGGTTTTTTGGAAAGCGCGACGTGCCGCCCTTGTTTTCACAGAATAGTAGGGGTTGGAAGAGACCTCTTGTGGGTCATCTAGTCCAACCCTCCTGCTGAAGCAGGGTCACCTACAGCAGGCTGTAGAGGACCTTGTCCAGGTCGGTCTTGAATATCTCCAGAGAAGGAGACTCCACAACCTCCCTGGGCAGCCTGGGCCAGGGCTCTGTCACCCTCAGAGGGAAGAAATTCTTCCTCGGGTTCAGCTGGAACTTCCTGTGCTTCAGTTTGTGCCCATTGCCCCTTGTCCTGTCACTGGGCACTACTAAAAAGAGCTTGGCCCCATTCTCCTGACACCCACGCTGCAGATATTTGTGAGTACATATTAGGTCCCCTCGCAGCCTTCTCTTCTCCAGGCTGAACAAGCCCAGCTCCCTCAGCCTCTCCTCGTAGGAGAGATGCTCCAGTCCCCTCACCATCCTCGTAGCCCTTGTTTTGCGGTGGGCCAGGTCTTCCAGGTATTCCAGTCAGAGACACAACCCACCCACAGATCCAACACACGCTGCCAGCAGCCCTCCCCAAACCCCGGTACCTGCTCATCCATCCACCTTCTGCCCGTTTATTTCAACCTCCAGTCCGTCTCATGCTTCGTTTTGTCCCATTGGCTCCACCTTTGAGAGAAGACCTTGTACAGGCATCCAAAAAGCCCCCCAAAACCTCTTGAGGAAGCTCTTCTTAATTCTTCTAAGTTCAAAACTGGGTTGAGAAGGCATCCAGCATCCTTCGCTAAAGGACCAGGCTCAGCTGCACCAGCTCTGAAGCCCAGCTGGAGCGAGACACAACACCAACCCTCACCCTAGAGCAAGAGAAGGGTTTGGGGTAGCTCCAGTTCTTGAAGTTCTTAAAGCCGTGACCACACAAATGCTTCTTCCCGTTGGATCTCCGAGCACAAAGACCTGCACCGCGGCTCGTTAGCCAGTGTTCACCCTTCAAGGTGAAAAAGAGTCAGGCAAATCTGCGGCGTGTCGCGAGCACCGAGGCAACTGCCAGTCTTGCTGGGAAGGGCGAGTGTCCTGCAGCACCCAGGCGGTGACAGCCAGCTCCACGCCTAATGAAGATAAACGACAGTTTTCATTTAAAGTGCGTGAATGGGGCTGCCTCTGCGGTTTGGTTCAGCTGAACAGGCCTCCTGTCACAGTCAGCACAAAACCCTTCTCTAAAGGATACTGTTGTTTCACATACAAAATGATTCATTTTACTTTCATTTAAAAAAAACCCCAACCACATCACCACCCAAGACTCGGAAATGAGCATTGTCTCCTTGGCTGGAACAAGGCTCCACTTGGTAGAGGAAGCAAGCAGACTGGAGAATCTCAGGAATGTCTTTAACCCAGGTGCTTTGGCAACAGCAGGAGCCTGCCCCAAGGCTTGCAGTGCCGTAGAGACTCGGTTAGTCGCGTCAGACCTGAAGGTCAGAAGCTGCGTCACCAAGAAAATTAAAATTCCAAGATAAGGCAAAGTAAAGAAGGTTATTTACTCTCTTGATGCCAGAATTATTACAAGCAACATGGGAAGACTGAAGTTAGACCCAACCACCATCTACCGCGCTGGATGCAACGACAGCTAAAGCTACGTCAAATGCAACCCCTCC
The DNA here is from genome assembly GCF_030867145.1 of Opisthocomus hoazin. NCBI lineage: Eukaryota > Metazoa > Chordata > Aves > Opisthocomiformes > Opisthocomidae > Opisthocomus > Opisthocomus hoazin. Next base: position 70,591 of record NC_134452.1, on the reverse strand, counting down.
TGCTTATGCCAGCAGAAGACAATCGAGACCGCGGCGGTTCATCTACCCAAGGGACAGCTCTGACACCTCCTGTACGACACAGCCGCACCACAGCAGGCGTAAGGGTACGCAGGTTTTTGTTGGAGAGGCACAGACGAACGCCTATAGGTCATCAGCTGAAGGAGAAGTTCTCCATCCATCAGCAGAAGACTTGTCACCAACCCAAGCCCCAAAATGCACATAGTGCGAGGAGCAAGGGCCAGCGTTTCTCCTGGCACCCAACAGCCAGAGAGAACCAGGAGAATGTGTGGTCACCAAGAGACACAATCAGAGAGACAAACCACCTTCATTGGTATGCCAGGTGCATGCTCGCACTGTTTACACCAAACACTAATTACTTCATTTACTCCAGGATGACTGTGTAATTAGTAGGGAAAGAATAGGCTTGAGAGAAAAGTAACAGGGAGAGCTGGCAAATGACAAGATGAAGAACAAGCAGAAGGAGCCGACCCCAACCTTTTTACCTCCCCACTCTGAAACAGGGAAGCCAGCAAGAAAAGCAGCACATGAACGCATCACACCAGGCTACAGGAATCGGCTGCCAGAAGAAGACACGTCACACCCACAAGGAGGCAAGGGACAGCCATCCCATGCAGGTCTCCCTAGGGACACATCTGACACCTGTTTTATGGTCAGAGGAGTCTCATGGCAACCTCCAAGCGACCTTCTCTCCTTCCATGAACCTACAGATCCCCGCCAAACCAATTAGAAAGGTCTCCACCTTCCTGCTACCCGTGCAACCACTCATCTTGAATTTCAGCAGCCCTCAGGATCCAACTTGCCTTTCGGCTGGGCAAGCCGTCCTGGAGATCTGAGGACCATACTCTTCCTAAACTGGTGCAAAGTCCAAACAATTGCACTGGTACCAGCAGCTGCTGCCCTCCCGTCCCTGGGACCGGCAATGGGTGCTGCGAAGGTTCATCACACCTGAGGTCAACGTGCAAAGCTGTGGTAGGCTGGCAGTGCCACCGCCTCCCTTGAGCATCTCAGTTTGGGCTTCTCGGTCTTCCACTGACACGCACGCGTTGTTTTTTGTGCATTTAATGGGGAGGGGAAATAGAAATCATAGAAAGTTTTGGGTCGGAAGGGACCCCCAGAGGTCATCTAGTCCAACCCCCCCGCAGCGAGCAGGGACACTGCTAACTAGATCAGGTTGCTCAGAGCCCTGTCCAACCTGGTCTTGAATGTTTCCAGGGATGGGGCCTCCACTGCCTCTCTGGGCAACCCGTTCCAGTGTTTCACCACCCTCATTGTAAAGAATTTCTTCCTTATATCCAGCCTAAACCTACCCTGTTTTATTTTAAAACCATTACCCCTCGTCCTGTCACTGTTGTCTCTGCTAAAAAGATTGTCCCCATAAGATTGTCCCCCAAAAGATTGTCCCCATTGTCCCGCTGCTTGCCACTCACTGCTCTGCCTGCCTTTGCTCTTGTAATTAAAAACGGCTGGAAAACGAGAGATTAAGAGAAAGCGGCTTAAAGGCGGGCTGGAGGGGGGAAAAAAACCCAACCCCACAGCCAGCATTAGGCAGCAAAAACGCCGGTGGGGTGATTAACTCCCTTTATTCCCACCCCTTTTTACACACCTAACGCCAAATTGCTCGCCTCACCCACGAGCACTTCCGCGGATGCGGCTCCGTTTAGGATCTGCAAACGGGGGGGGAAAAGTAGGTCAGCGTTACTCGAAGCTCCATCCCCAGCTGCACCGCTTGGGAGCGCGGAGACGCAGGGGGTTGTGAGCGTTCCCGTTTTACGCATCCAAAGCATCAAAGCCCGCTCATTACGGAGCGCGTCGGGGGCTGCTCAGCACAGCTCGGGACAAAGCCAAGTTTCCAGCGGAGATAAGCGATGGTCTGGTGCCCCAAGCAATGGAAATAACGTGATAAAGCCTCCAAGAACATCAGTAGGGTGAACGCTGGCTTCGGTCTTTACATTTCCTATTGGCCATGACCAAATCCTTGACCCACACCAGCCAACGACGTGGCTGATTTATTCCGACTGCCGACACCAGCGGTAGCCGCAGCGAGAGTGCGGGGTTCCAAGCCGGCGGTGAGCAACCGAACAACACCCAGGAGGCTTGAATTTTAAATTAACTTCTTCCTTATGTGTAAGGATGCTCTGGGATCGCCGAATGAGTAATCCTCCTTCTATCCCTCCGCAGGGAAACTCCGTGGAGAGGGCAATCGCCCTGTTTACTGCAGCTCTTTCAGCAGCAATCTGAACTTGGCTTTCCAGGTCAAGGATGATCCTTTCACGCAGATTCCTCCATTTCCAGGGTGCTTGCAGCAAGCCCGCTGCTTTCTCCTACTTTTTCCATTCGTATCCAGGTGCCTCCTTCCTTTCCTGCCTTTGTCCCCGCCAGACCCCCGTGCTCGCGGCAAAAAGACCGCATCCTCTGCACTTCCAGGCAGAAAAAGGTGAAAGAGCGCCTGAAAACCGCAGACTCCAGGGATCTGATTTGCAGCCACGTTTATCAGACCGGAAGGTGCAGCCAGCTGGAAAAAAAGGAAAAGTAGAACACTTGGCGAAGCAGGTTCAAAAAGTCGGGAAGTTATCCTTAACTTTCTTTTACTGCAAGGTTAAGAGGGTAAAAAAAATTCTGGTTTTGCAGAGCAAGCAGAAGAAAGGCAGCGTGGTGAACATCCCTGTAACACCCCCGGAAGCGTTGGGAAGTGGCCAAGAAACGACCCCAGGTTTTGACCTGGTCTGTGGGGCAGAGCTTTGTAGCAAAAGATAACCTTCGTGTGGACTTGGCAATCAAAATGCAAATAAACCACAATCATCTAACTTAATTTTCTCCCAAAAAATGTTGCCTGGAATGCCATAAACTATGAGCAGGCAATCCCCAGAAAGAAGTACCTGCATAGCTCAGCCTGTGAAATAAAAATAAAAGAAAAAAAAAATCAAAACAAAACAAACAAACAAAAAAAAAACCCAAAAAAGAGGCTGCCAGCGAACCACCAACCCAAGAGAAACATGGCTCTCAGAATTTATTTGCAGCCGGGAATTTGCCCAGCGGCTCCTGAGCAAGGCAGGTTGAGAAACTCGAACGCCACGAATTTTGTATTTTCTGGACTCCAGGATGCTGAAACCCCCCAGCCTTCCCTTCGGGGGTGAGGAGATCGTCTGTGCAGAGGCTGGGGAACGCTGACCAGCGCAAGCTTTAAATTAAAACATCAACGGCCGGCCCTGGGAGCACGGCAATGCCCTTTCCTTTAACTCCTTGCTATTTTTCCAGGTCTCCAAAGAGAAAAACGCTCTTGCCCGCAGGCGGACTGTGCAGGAGAGACTCCAGCCCCACGTTCTTCGACCCTATGACACCACGTTGACTCCTTTGTTTTTTTGGTGCTAAGCACAGAGAGAAGGAAGCGACAGCGCTGCCGCGTAAGGGCACTCGGAGCCAGACTCCCTCCGTGTCCCGCGGCCAGCTCAACACCTCGTTTTTCCGTACGATTCGCAGTCCAGCCTTACGTGCGCCATCAGGAGCGGCATCACCAGGAGGTACGGCACAGGCACAAGACGTACCGCTGTAGGAGTGCCGCTGTCCACCACGCCGAGCCCAGACTGCACGACCACACCACCAGGCGTAGCTGGGGTTGCACGCGCACAATGAACATCTCATGAACGAAATACAAGGTGTGGGTGGGTGTCGTGTTGGACGTGCTGAGGTGGCAACCTCAGCTCCTTTGAAAGCATCCAAGTCCAAAGCCTTGACCTCGTCAACGCGCACATAAGCAGAACATGGAAAAGTCATCATCCTATAAATCAACAGACGACTCCTAAACGAGGGCAGCACAGCACCACTTCTAGCACGCAAAGGCAGAACCTCAAAGCACCACGGGAGAGACCTGACAAAGTTTATTTTTCTCCGCGCTGTTGGGAGAGCCCAGCTGCAAAAGCACCTCTGTAGCGGGGGACAACCCTGAGCTGGAGTCCCAGTAAGCGCACAGAAATTTTAGGGACAAATCAGAGGGGTCAACCAGTCTGAAGTCGGACAGAAAATACCAGAAATAACCAGAAGTAGGTGCAGAGAGTCAAGAGGTCCTGCACAAAATGACGCATTGCTGCCTCCTCCCACTCCGGAGGGTCAAGGTAGGGTTTGGGATGGGGAGTAAACCTCAGTTTGTCTCAACCTGCATCCGTGGAAGACATCCCAGAAGAGTGAGGGAAAGGAAAGGAAAACCACAGAAAGGAAAGGAAAGGAAAACCACAGAAAGGAAAGGAAAGGAAAACCACAGAAAAGAAAAGAGAAAAGGAAAAAACCCCTACATTTCTCCTGAAAAGGGGAGCTCCACGGGAAGGACAGAATTCAGCTCCGGACCCAGGTTCAGCTCTTCCCCTCTGCTTCGAGTGCGATAGCCTGGGCTGGACTGAGCTCTCGTTCCAAAGGTGTTACCGAAATCCGAATGTCAATTTGGTTTGTATTCAAGATTTTCCCATTCCTAGGTCGAGTTAAGCCAATCTAATGCTGAGAATTTGATGTGCCCTAGTAAAGAGCTGAGCTCGGGTCCGTATCTGACTCTGTGAAGGCACCGTGTTAATTTTAGCACAGAATCCAGCAAAAAAAAAAAAAAAAAAAAAAAATAAAATGAACTTAAGCCAAGCTCACGCTTCTGGGCAAACTGCTCTGTGTTGTGAAGTCACCACCGAGTTGCAAATATCACTGCCTGGCATGGAGGTATAACCATCTGCCGCTCTGCTTGGGAGGACCCTCTGCTGAATGAACAGAGGTCTGCCTACTCACCCGTGAGCGAGAGGGCTGTGCCAGCGTGGCAGGAGGAAGGCTCCAGACTGACAGCCAGCTCCAGGAGATGTTCAACAGCCTGGCCTTGCTCGCCGGTGTGGGACGGGCTTGGCACGGGTGGGAAGAAAAAGCGACCGCTTGGTCTCGGCGCATCTCCCAGTTCACCCCCAGGTACCGATTAGAGAATGAAAGGTCTGCAGATGAGCACCAAGCTCAAAAGGGAGAGCGGTCAAGTTGAAGTGCTTGTGTAAGGATGTTCTCCTCAGGTCTATTAAGAGGCCAGCAATTAAGCAAAACTGCTATTTCTCATCACCACCAAGCACTCCTCACCGCAGTGGGAGTCTTGACAAACACCAACACACCTACACAAACAGATGGCTGCGTCCTAAAGAGGAGCAGCCCAAGAAGATCGCTAGAGCCCACCAGCAATGAGGAGGATCATCACACAGGGGCTGGACAGAGGTTTTCCACGTTGCTACAGCCTTGGGGATCACAAACCTCTGTTCTTCATCCTCTAGTGAAGTTCACAGAGTCACAGACTGGTTGAGGTTGGAAGGGAGTTCTGGAGGTCATCTGGTCCAAACACCCCAGAAATGGTTGCCCAGGACCATGTCCAGATGGCTTTTGAATATCTCAAGGATGGAGACTCCCCGACCTCTCTGCAAGCACAGATCAACAAGACTGAGGTCAGGGTCTGCTGATGGATCCTGTGCTGGAAGACAAGAGACAGGTTATATTAATTTTATTCCCGTCCACTGCCACTAATAAGTGACGCATCCTCAACACCTTGGCACATCTTCTTGCTTCCCAAAAGCCAGCAAAAGCGCACGGTCTCCACCCTCCCCAGTTGCTTCACGCATCCATTACAAAGCAGGCTTGCTAGATATGGCCTCACTGTCTTAGCCGTGCCAATATCACACCACCGCTTCATGTCACCAGCTCAGCTTAGACCTGTCCTGCACCCTCCACTGCCTTTTCCTCGCCCTGCACCGTGCCCACTCCCCGGCCTCCCAGCAGAACCCTCCAGCTCCCCTCCTCCCTTGCATCATGTTCTGGGGGCACCTGATGCTGTAGCAGATCCCTCACAACCTTTACAGCAACCTCGTGGAGCATGCTTTGACGAGCACACCCATCACAACCCGAGGCTCTCCTCACCCTGTCACCCAAGGATGGACATCCCCTCTGCTTCCCCCGCTTGGGTCAACACGAGCTTCTCGCTAAGACATGGATCAAGTGGACTCAGAACTGGGGACTCCCTTGGAGAGCGTGGCTCAGAACAGAGTTTGAGTGGGCTGCTGCATGAGTAAGAGCCCTGAAGAGCAAAAAAGGAAGAAGCCTGGATAGCCCATTGATAAAATTTCCATTGGTACGCTAAGAAATCCGTTCACGTAGCCATGGGAAGATCATTTCAACCTCTGTTCAGCTGCTTCAGATTCGTGCCATGCCAACCACCTCAGAAAACTTGACCTCGTGAGGAACAGCACACTGGGACTCGATTTAGGACAGATGTGTTGGCAAAGATCTGCCTTCGGGCAGCTGCCTTTTAAGCCCACATCCCACGGATGTAAATGGCAGAGGAAGAAAGACGAAGCACCACGGCTGTGTCAGAGGCAGCTGAAGGCAGAGCACACAAAAATTTCGCAGGTACCCCGTGACGTGACCAACATTTTTTCCCAGATAATGCATTTTTTCTCTTGACGCTTCGGATGAAAGCAGGCTTTCCTTGCCTCAGGCAGAAGCCAGTCAGGTGGAAAGGGACAGCGGGAGCAAACCAACAGAGCAGAACGTGGTTCGGAAAGAAGTTCAGGATTTGGTATAGAAATGAAAAAAAAGTTTCTTCTTGCTAAAAGCAGACAGATACAAGCTGTTGGGCTCTCTCTGCTAGCCCAGACCTGTATAAAAATTCCCCCCTCGTCTGATTATTTGGTCTCCTGTTTATCAAAGATATCAACAGCTTTAAAAAGACAGGACCTGACAGCTTAATTCTCCTCTCACTCATCCAAGAGAAGCGGGCAATTTCTGCTTTGCACTAAAAATAACGAAAGCCAAGCCCCACACATTTAAACTGTCACTCAAGCCACTTCTACGAGCTCGGGACCGCAAGCCACGTGAGCAGAAACAATCTCTTCCACGAATCCCACGCAAGGGTGACACCAGATGAGCAGTTGCGTTAGCTGCAAGGACAACCCTGGAGATGGCTGTCGGTCAAGTTGGTGGAGATCTCGGCTTCTGCAGCCGCTCCGCCACACAACAGGCACCAAGCAGAGCCAGAAGCCCTCTGGTGCCAGTTACACCCTCACGTCCCCGCAACTGGTACTGTTGACCCTCAGGAAGAAGGGAAGGTGATCGACCTCCTTCCAGCTTTGCCACAGACTGGGCGGCTTTGGCCAAAACGCTTGAAGTAGGAAGACCAAAACCCATCCCTGGAAACATTCCAGGCCGGGTTGGACGGGGCTTTGAGCAACCTGGTCCAGCTGGAGATGTCCCTGCTCATTGCAGGGCGCTGGGACTAGGTGACCTTTAAAAGCCCCTTCCAACCCAAACCATTGTGGGATTAGACATCATCCGCAGTTTCTACCTAAGATATTTCAGGTGGAACAACCGAAAGCTGAGAACCAGTAAATGAAACGAAGGATGCAGGAGGGGGGAAAGGGACCAAGACGCACCAAGAGACATTTGCGAAAGACATATTGCTGGTTCGTAGGAGCGGCGGCAACAACTTGTCTGTGCCGTCATTCATCTTTCAGATTCCTAGCCTTCTCCTGAAGTTTTTTAATTAAAAGTGTGACTAAGTCCCTAGCTGCTACCAAAAAAAAATAATCATTAAGGCTCCTGCTGACAAATGGGCGACCACAAGCAGAAGTTCCTGGCTCAATATAGAGCTGCTGACTGTGGTCCTATGACCCCTAACAGGTCAATGTGGGGATCATCATGATTCTGCTGCCCCAAAATATGTCCATGGAGTCACCAACACTGCTAGCTTTTCCTTTCCTTACTTTTCTCCTTCCTTCTGGTCACTTCATCTACATCTGTCCAGCAGCCGAGACCACCGCCCTGCAACAAATCACCCCAGGCAGCTTTCCTCCCCGGCTCCTCCGAGGAGGAGGAGGAGAGGGAAGAAATCCTCTCACTGCCAAGGAAAATCATCCCTGAAGCTTGTTTGAGTCTGGCAGGGAGCAGATGAATCATGCGACGGGGCTCGGAGCAACGACAGAAGGGGTCAGCCAGTGTTTCAGAGGAGGCAGCTCCGCGGCCACGGCCATCTCGTGCAGCGAGCGTGTCTCACGTAGGTCTAGTGCTAAATCCTTCTCTTTGTAAAAAAAGGAATTTTTTTTTACATAAAAGAACCCCTCAAAACAAATATCTCATTGCTGAGGTGGACGATGGGTGGCTGCGCAGAAAGCCTCTCCTCACCCTGGGAATGTTTTAGAGAAAACTCTGTAGCTCCATAAAAACGCTGCGTTAGAAAAGCACCATCTGCTTCTTTACATTTTCCTTCCATCTGGGTACTTTATAGAGAGATTTTATAGCCTTTTACACTTTTATATACCTCTTTAAAAAAAAAAAAAAAAAAAGCAGCATGCTAAACAGGCAGGGTATCCATTCCGAGCTTGGAAGGGGAAGGTGGGGAGACTGGGGAGGGATGAAGAACCTGAAGGATCTCCTCAGGATGTCTCATTTAATGAAGGTCTATGCCCCAGCAGTGCTGGATTCCTTCCTTTTGCCTTATTTTTTTTTTCCAAACGGCAGGTGACTTCATAATAAAATACAATTTGTTAAATTTCTGTTTCATAAACCATCTCCCTCCGGCTGGGGGAGAGATGCGATGGAAGAAGAGGAGGCTGTTTAGGATTGAAAGGAGCATCTGAAAACTTAAACCGTGGCAGAGAGGGGCTCTTGTCTCATGGCACAGCGAGAGCACTGCGACTGTGACATCCTTCCCACCGGCAAACCAAAGGATTCCACAATAAACAAGACAAAAGGACAGCAAGACTCCTTTGTGCTGGCGCTGCACCGCGCTGGCACATCTCCAGAAGAGCTCAGAGGCTTGCAGCACAGTTGTACTCACTTTTTATTCTGCTCCCCCCCCCCCCCGCCGCTTTTCTCTGTCTTCCTGGAGCTGCAAGAGAAAAAAAAAAAAATTTAAAAAATTTTAAAAATCACTGCACATGATTTAAATCCTGCTCGTGAGTGCTCCAGGGCATGCACCGGAACACCATGACGAGGGGTGGAGGAAACCTTCCTGCTGCTCTTCCCCACATGCAATATCAAAGCTTCACACCGGTGCTTCAAAGCTGACCCCCTCTAAGCTCACACCGAGCTTTCCTCAACAGAACTTGATCCTGTGCCGAGCCACAAGCGCGGCATCAGTGAAAACCCCATGACAAACCCGAGGAGCGTGGTCAGAAGCCGGACACACCATCTGCTGAATTCCCTTGTGCTCTCAAACGTTGATTGACATCAAAAAAACCTGAAATCTCTGTTCAAAGAGCGCAGCCGTAACGCCTCTCTCCATGTCCATCTACCGATGTGCTCAAGCTCTCACGCCGCTTCTAGGCTGGCCACCTCCAGAAAAAGCAAATAACCCCCATTAATGGTTGCCCCACACCATTAATTTTTGGTCTCCGCGCTGGTGTGTTGACCAGCAACTCCAGACGCCATGTTCCTGTTTCACAGAATCACAGAATGGTAGGGGTTGGAAGAGACCTCTGTGGGTCATCTAGTCCAACCCTCCTGCCCAAGCAGGGTTACCTACAGCAGGCTGTAGAGGACCTTGTCCAGTTGGGTCTTGAATATCTCCAGAGAAGGAGACTCCATAGCCTCCCTGGGCAGCCTGGGCCAGGGCTCCATCACCCTCAGAGGGAAGAAGTTCTTCCTCATGTTCAGATGGAACTTCCTCTGCTTCAGTTTCGTGCTTACTCATCTAAAATCCTTTCTCCAGAGGTTCTCCTCCCGTGTTCCTGCAGAGGAAGTGATGACTGCAGCCACAGCTCGTTGAAAATAGGGGGCAACAGCTGAGAAACGCCGCGGGAAGAACTTGAGCTAAAGCAACGCGGGGCTGGATCCGAAGAGACAGCAACAGCAGCATCCGACCTCGATGATGGACAGCTGTCACTGTGAGCAGGCAGCATTTCCTCCAGGACGTAATAAAAAAGACAAGCACTTCTTCAAAAGCTGAATGCTGGCTTCCTGGCGGGGTCTAAGGAGCTAGAAAAGTCACGCTCCTCCCCCCTTTATAACCCCAGGTGACACGTGGAGCTGCAGAAGGTGGCAAACAGGAGAGCGTCTCTCGCTTGGATGGGCTGCAGCAGAGCTCTGCCGTGTGAGGAGCAGCTGCAGAGCCACCCTTACCCTGCCATGGCAGATGGAGAGGACTCCCCAAGCTCCCATCACGTCGAAGGGATGCTCCGTTTGCCCACCCGTTTTGGTCGGTGGGAGCCAAACGCCAAAGGAGATCAAGAGGTGATGTGGCCATGTGGAATAAGGAGGTCATCTGGCTTTGGTGGTGAATGGTTTGGGTTGGAAGGGACTCTATAAACCATCTTGATCCAACCCCGCCGCCGTGGGCAGGGATGCCTTCCACTAGACCAGGGTGGTTGCTCAAAGTCCCGTCCAACCTGGCCTTGGACACTTCCCATGGAAGGGGTAGCCACTTCTTCTCTCAGCAACCTGTTCCAGTGCCTCACCGCCCTCATAGCAAGGAATTTCTTCGTTATATCTCATCTAAATCTCCCCTCTTCCAGCTTAAAACCAGCACCCCTTGTCCTATCACTCCCTGCCCTCATCAAAAGTCTCTCTCCAGCTTTTTTGTAGCCTCTTTGGGTACTGGCAGGCTGCTAGAAGATGTTCTATACACACGTACATCTGTTTGCTGCTCAGCAGAGGATGTTTCTGCAGCTGTGCTAAGCCTGACGTTGGGCAAGAACACGCCAGCTCTAGCAACGCTTCCTCTACTCCCCCAGAACATCTGGTCCCGAGAAGATCAGTGCTTTTCGGGTGGAAAACCCACAGCTTGCAGAAGGCATGGGTCACCCCGTTTCTCTCGGGCTTAACCTGCTGACCATTTTAGGAGGATTTAGTGCTTTATCAGAGCTCCAGAATATTTTTTTTTTTTTGGGGGGGGGTGCTACTCTTCTACAACACAGCTCTATGTAAGCAAAGTCAACATCAGAATGGAGCCTCCTGCTTTTGGCACCCAGAGAAGGTGGAGGTGAAGAGGCGGAATAAAGCCACATCTATGCACGAGGCTTGCAAAAAGCTGTCTGCACTTGGACACGAAGAATGTCACCCGCACCGTTCTCACCCAGACTGCCTGGCGATGACTTTGGTTGCAGCGCATCACAGCTTAAAGAGGAGAAAACACCAGGTTCGAAGGGATCTCTCAAGCCAGAGGAAGGAGCTGTGTTGAGAGTCAATGGTTAGGAGATTCGAATTAGAACCAAAACTCATGTTCTTCATGATAAATAGGACTGAGCTTTGAAGAAAACCGCCGTGGGAGGCAGAGGATTTACCGCTTTTGTCTTAATACCAAGACTAGATATTTCTGGAAGAGATGCTCTACTCCGATTTATTTTTTGCAGAGGCTACCGGCTGTCATCGAACCAGGGAAGCAGAAGCCGTGACCTAGCAGCATCTTCTTGGCATGCTGAGGGTCGGTCCTGGATCCAGTAAAAACCTAAGTTAAAATTTAAAGTCAAAAAAATTCAGGTTAAAATTTAAGCTTGGACAAAAGGTAAACCCCTACTTCTAAATGGTGAGCGTGCTAGAAGGAGCCATTTAATAGAAGTGGTTGTATGAGACACCGCTCAAACGCCGAGAAATACCATGTAAAATGAAGCGAAGCCCTCACCCAGCAGTGTAGTTCAGGTGGGAACTAGCTCTGCAGACAATACAAGCCATGAACAATTTTTTTACCTGCTAAAAATGGAGCTCCGATGGAAACACCAGGCTGGTCAATCTGGAAGGCCGACCAAGGGTGGTCAAGCAGGATTGTCCACTCTTCGGAGAGTTTTGCTGGTGAGGCTAGGGATGAGTGAGCTGGGACGAAGAACGCTTTGATTTTTGAGGTCGTTAATATGGCAGATCCATCAGTTGCTTTTAATTATCCTTGGGAAAAGTTAGGTCGGCTTATTATGAGTGGGACCATACGGTCTTTCCTTGTCCTGTAAGTACACGTCATTAAATCCCATCAAAGTTATCAACAAACAATCACATTTTCACACAAACTTGGAAGCGGATGTGAGTTCACGTTCACTCTCCAGCTCCAGAACCAGCAGCCGGTTTCCTCTTACGCCACGAACGTTTTGCAGGCACCGAGACACAGTGTGGCATCCAGGACAAACCTTCTGCAGACTCCTCCGTTCAGGCCTGAAGTGTCTCCTTCGGACATCTCATCATGGTGTTGCCTCAATCAGTCCGTATCTTGAGCTACTTAAGCAACAAGCCACCATAACCTTACATAGTGAGAGCTTTTGAATAAGAAATAAACATCCGTATCCATCTCCTACCCCTGATTTGGAAATCCATTTCCTTTTAATACCACGTCAGTCAGAAAACGACTGATTTAGGGGGATGAAAATATGGATTTTGCAGCTCCATATCTGCAGTTTGCAAATGTCTTGGACTTCATTCAGCCCCGCGTGGATGTTCTTCCTGGGAATAAGACTGAAGCAAAACAGAACATTATTTTACTTCTCAGTCTGATTTCAGAATTTCAGAATTTCAGTCTGAAATTGCTGATGTCCCAGGTAGCAGGCAGACCAGAGTCTTTTACGCCGTAAACAGGCTGAAATTGTTCAGGATCAGATTTCTGGGCACTGTTTGCGCAGGAATCCAACCCACATGACGAAGCCACCACACCAAATAGCGGAGTCAACTGTCTTGATGCAAACAGTGAAGGCAAAAAGACAGCGGGATATTGAAAGCCCAGTGAGATTCCGCCCATCGTTCAAGCTGCTGTTTATTTGTGGAAAACCATTTTATACCAAGTACAACCCTACCGAGCTGAAGCTCCCTTCAAAATTTCTCCTTTCAGTCAGGTTTCGTGACTTTTTCTAATCCCCTTTCAAAAAACGTTACCGGTTGTGGTGTCTTCCACGGAGATGGCCACCCCCGACATCAGGGAGCAGCGACGCAGGCGGCCAACCTGCCGCCTCGACGATCGTTTCCCAAAATCAGTGAAAATTGATGCCTGCCCCTCAATTCGTGCTGTTTCCCCTCGGCATCAATATTCACGGCATCGCTGATTTTTCAGCTTGTGGGGAATCTCAACTCTGGTAATTATGCCAGAGACTCTATACATGATGAAAAATGAATTAGATTTTCTACTAGCTTGTTTGATGTTTTTTTCCTTTAAAAAAAAAAAAAAAAGGACTTTGATAAGAAAACATATTCGTTCAACTGCTGTCACGTGGGGGAAAGCCGTAATTATTCACAGCTACCAAGCACCGTTCAACCCCAAAGCCTCCGCGAAGGATCACCAGGTCTTTAAAATAATTTGTGATGCACCGGAGCGTGGAAGAGGCACGGAGTCCAGTATGCAAAGTTAAGCTGAGTAATAACATAAAGAAACTGAGAATTAGTTTCAATGGTGAAAATGTCAGGACGGTGGAAAACCTTCAGAAAATTTCAGTGGGTTCCACTTGCAAAATAATTGATCCTGCTACCTAAACCAGCTTCCAAAACGCGAACAAAAGGGTTAGAAAAATCCAACAAAAAAAAAGAAGTCAGTATCACTATTTAATGAAGAGCCCTAAGCTTTTAAATATTGACAGTACAAGTTCAGAAATGAAATTAAAAATGTATTTTGCAGAAGGCAGCAGGGGGAGGAAAAGGAGGAACGGGGAGAAATAGCTCAAAGGCCCCTCCACTGGCAAATTCAGCACCAGCCCAAATCGCTTCTGGGGAAGAACATCACACAAATTCCTCACCGGCTTCACTGCGACCCCTCTCCCGCTTTTGTTTTGGAGGACGAGGGTGAAAGCAGAGGACCACAAGAAGGTCCTTCATGATTGACCCCTACTGGGAAGACCATCAACCCAACACGTACAAATGTACGGTTTGAAGCCCTGCTATGAAGTTTAAGCGAATTGGGTAAAAATTTGTAGCTGTTGAGAGCAGGACACGACCAGTCTCGACGCAGCAGCCCCTGGGTTTGTTGGGCATTCATTTTCAAAAGCAAGTTTGGGCTTTTATGCAGGACCTTGGCCAGACCTGCCCGACCCGTCTCCCACAGCAAGGTGTTCAAACCCTCTGTACAAAATGCTAATTAGGATAATCAAGCTGGTCATATCTGGAAAACACAAGATGGAAACCCCTTCCCAAGGGCGCTTTTAATCCTTGTAGTAAATCTAACTTTACCGGAACCGTGGGATGGGCACGCCGTCTTGCTGACGGAAATAAACCAAGATGTCTGCAGAAGTCAACTTGGTTGATGCGACTACCTAATTAACCGAAGCAATAAGCAATTGCCATGTTATTACTGTGAAGCTGCCTCTTTGAAATGCCTCTTTTTTTAAATAAGTGGGGTTTTTTGGTACTTTCTTTCACCACTAAACTTTAAGGCAATGTCGTTTCTGGTGATGCACGCGAAAGGGCCTTTGCCCCGCAGCGGCGTGCCAGGGGGATGCGCTGAGCCGGCATTTTCTCTCCGTGTGAGAGAAAGCAGACTAATTTACAAAAAAACCCTCACTTTTCTCAGCCCCTCCCCGCCGCAGTTCAGCTCGGCTCAGGCCATTTCCACAGATCAGAGGGTGCTTCTCTCGATCCGAGCGGCGCTCAGCAAAAAAACCCAACCAAAACCCCACGATCTACTGAAATCAGAGGATGCTCCGTGACGGGGGGTGGGTGAGATTTGGGATGCTCAACGTTGCTTTTACAGAAAGCCTGGTTTTCACAGAAATGGTACAAAACAACAATATTAAAAAAAAACATAAAAATCGTTTTTCTGATTATTGGCAGGAGTTTTACGTAGATTTGGCCGCTTCGTTTCTTCGGGCTGTACTGTCAAGCAGGATGAAGATCCAAGCTGGCTAGCACAGCCTCTTCCCAACCTAGAGTAGACCCATCCAGCCTTTGTAAGATGCAGAGAAAGGAAAAAGAAAAACCAAACACCCCAGGAAAATAGAGATTCTGCTCACACGTGCTCCTGCCAGTGTCTCAAAGCTGCTCGGCAGCCAACGCCGCGTCTTTTGAGCGAGTGACTCGCAGGAGATGGGACGCACGCCGGCTACGCCTGCCCTAGTTTTCGTTCCCTCTCCATTCCGCAGCCGCCAACAACGCGAAAAGGTTTTTGACATCGGCGTGTTCTCCCTCAGCCAGCAAGCAGAGCCTCTTCCTCCGGCCTCTCGGGGCAGAGCATCGCTCCGTCTCCTCGAGAACGACATCAGAACTCGCACCAGCACGACAACACCGAAGGCAAGGGGCAAGGGCCCGTGGTCTCCCAGGAGGAGCCGCCTTCCTCCTCCTCGCCGCAGTTATCTCGGAGGAGTTACCGAGCAATAAGGTGGAAACACCAAGTAAAACCCTCACAAGGAGGCGGCTTTTTTGAGGTGGATGGTAGGCAGCGGAAGGATTCAGGAAAGGGCTGTAAGCGTTGACAAAACAACGTTTGTCAAGAAATAGAGCCTGGTCCGGGGTACATGTCGCTCCTGGAAGCTTGGTTTTTCCTGAAGCTGTTCTTTTAATTGATGTTTGGGTGAAAATATTTTGTAGTTTATGGAATTTACTTCTCCTTATTAAAAAAAAAAAAAAAAAAGAAAGAAAGAGTGCAGCAGCAGGGTGTTAAAAATAGAATAACCTTCAGCATCGGCGTGAACGCTGCCTGCATACGAATCAAGCCAGCAGAGACAGATTAAAAAAAATGGTTTGTGTATACTTCATTTATCAGGGATCTCTCCCGAAAGCTCTGGCCTACGCCAGCGCTGTAAATTTTCTTTGAGACTCATTTCCTTTAGAGGGGAGCTTCACGTTTACCGTCTCAGAAATGACAAACAGACCTCACACGCTACTCCTCGTTTTTTAATCATCCTGATTCTATGCAGACCATAATTAACGGGGAGGGGGGGGGGGTGTGGTGTGTGTGTGAAATAATAATAATAATAGAAAAAAGTCTTACGGTTGTATTGCGTCGCTCCGCAAACCTGATACGTCAGCAGAAGTATTTATCCCAGAATCCCAGAATGTTGGGGGTTGGAAGGGACCTCTGTGGGTCACCCAGTCCAACCCCCTGCCCAAGGGGTCACCCAGAGCAGGCTGCACAGCACCGCATCCAGGTGGGTCTGGAATATCTCCAGAGAAGGAGACTCCACAGCCCCTCTGGGCAGCCTGGGCCAGGGCTCCGTCACCCTCAGAGGGAAGAAGTTCTTCCTCGGGTTCAGCTGGAGCTTCCTCTGCTCCAGTTTGTGCCCGTTGCCCCTTGTCCTGTCGCTGGGCACCACTGCAAAGAGTCTGGCCCCGTCCTCCTGACCCCCACCCTGCAGATACTGATCGGCATTTCTAAGGTCCCCTCTCAGCCTTCTCTTCTCCAGGCTGAACAAGCCCAGCTCCCTCAGCCTCTCCTCGTAGCAGAGATGCTCCAGTCCCCTCCTCATCCTCACAGCCCTGGGCAGTAGACTGCCCTCATAGTCCTTGCTTCCCATGCAGCACATAGTAAAGACAATTCAAACCAGGGCCAACCACGGCATTCCGGGTCATGCCGTAGGTTCACCGTAATTTTTATGTTAAACAAATTTGACGTTAAACCTTGGATTTCATTGGGATGCCAACTGGAGCTTTGTGTGCGGGTACACCCAGCGCAAAGTTATCTGTAATTAAATTTCTGTCCTGCAGTCGCACAGGGCACCAAGAGAACACACGCCGGCTTCCTCCAACCCAGGGTGAAAATTGAAATCCAGGAAGAGAGCGGTGAACAGATTTCTTCCCATCCCGACCTTACTATTGGATTTATCCCCCCCCGCCTCCATTTGATTGACGGCTTTTAGGCACCACCTCCAGACCGCACACGCGTGCGTCGTTCACAGACTTTAAATGAAGTTCCTCGCCACAGAATTAATGCAAACATCTGCAGCTCTGCGGGTTTTCACGCTCCAAGTCTCAAGGCCCAACATTATGAACAGCATTCCCATTAGGTGTGTTTTTCTTTTTTCCCCCCCGAGCTGCTCGAATAAAAGTATATTTCTTCCACATTTTCGGGTTCACAGGTTAACATCTGGTACTGAGGTTGGAGCATTCTCTCTTTTGTGTCCTCAGAGAAACAAATGCAGTATTTTTTCATAGCTGCAGAAGGCACTGCCTCCCCCTCCTTGGGTTTTCTCCTTCATTAACATCAAAGAAAGGACCTTGTTGCCCGGAGAGAATCCAGCCATGGGACTGACATATCAATGAGATGTTCTGCAGTCCAGGAACTTTTACTGATGCTGCTCTCTAATTCAAGAAAACAAAAAAGAAATTGTGTGGGGGAATCGATATGGAGATTCACGCCCCCCCTTTTGACAACTTCATGATGAGATAAGCTTGGGAAAGCCATTCTGAAGAACACATCACCAAGCAAGCCTGCAATCCCTGGGCTGCTCCATACTAGTCTGATGCTTCCCCAGAGCAGTCCTGTATTTGCTGCCAGGAGGACACCCAATAGCCAGATATGTTGGCCGAACACCTCAGCCAGAGCAACAAATCTGTGCTCCAGGCCAACGACCTGCAGAACCTACTCTGTGAGACTCGGAGCACGTGGCAGTCACTCCAAGCCCAGGGTGAGCAGGTCTCCGTCAGGATCCACGTCTGAACCAACTTAGAATCACAGAGTCATTCAGGTTGGAAAAGACCCTGAAGATCACGGCGTCCAACGGTAAACCTGACACTACCAGGTCCACCACTCAACCACGTCCCTGTGTGTTTTTTAAATACCTGCAGGAATGGCGACTCAGCCACTTCCCCAGGCAGCCTGTTCCTATCAGACACTGTGAATACGCATGGTGGACCTCGATGATCCGATCCATCGTCAATCTTTGATGATTTTGACTAAGCTGATCCTACTCTTTATCCTGTGATGGCAGATGCCACCATTGCCATAACTCAAAGAGTTTCTTTAGGCACTAATGAATATTTTTTGCACTAGGGATTCAGCTGGATCTTCACCATGAGTTGTTCTCACCATCAGAAGTATTCACCTTCGAAGGCTTGAGAAGCAAGCCTCTTCCAGAATGTAGTTATGCAGCTCTTCCACCATGGAGCAAGTCTTTCTCTTCTTCCCACAGCTAAGGGAATATTGTAGATCCGTAGTCACGCTGCAGACCATCTCGCTGTCTGGATTCCCTTCTCTTACTTGGGTTATTTGGAGACATTCATTCAATTTTGTCTTCCCAAGGAAGGGCAGCACATTCTTCCTTCGCAAGGTATATGCTCCCCGCTTTGCATAAGCTGCTATTACCAACTGTTATACAAATTACTTAAGCTGCAGCTATTAGACTGAAAATACAAGATGATCCCAGCTACAATGATAAAAGAGCAAGGGAAATATCTCAAGGGCATCAGACAGTCGCATGAAAGGAAAGCTTTACAACTCTACTTTCCGTTCCTCCTTCAACTAATGCTCATAATGAAGTGAAAACGGGGAGAGTCTTTTAGCTCCACATTTCTCTCTCTCTCTCCCCCATTAAACTATTTCACTAAGCAAGCTGCTTTCAAAGTCAAACTACACCGAGCAGGCTCCTCCAGGAAGCGCGTGACCCACGGCTAGTCCTTGAGGTAACTACACTTACGCACTAATCAACGGAAAAGCAGCGCGTAACGACTGTCTGAGGTCAAGCTGGCCGCAAGTTTACGTGCGCCTGGTCCTCGCTCATTTGAGGACCCTGAAAAAGCAGAGTAAACCCAAATCCAGGTGCAGGAGGAGCAAGAAGTCTGATTTGGGTTCGTTCTGGCCTTTTACACCATTCTGGAAGCGTAAAGCTAAACCATTGTGTGTTACTCATTTTAAAAGTGAGAGCAACATCAAGTCATCTTTGCACCCAGAGAGCTGAACACCCCTACGCTCACCAGGAACTCAAGAAAAATGCACAATTTCCCCTAAATTAATCCCCTCCCTGTTTCTCAGGACTTCCTTCGGGCTTTCCTGTTGCAGCTGCTGCCACTACAACCAGCATTTCACGCGCAACTCGGGGTTCCCAGTCTTGCTGACTCAATAATCTGCCACAAAAATCTAATTTTATCAGGAACATGCAAAGGTTCTTCTCCCTTCCAGACCGCAGGTGAGTGACTCAACTGAACAGGAACAGAACTGTCAAAATTTCTCTCCCCCGTGCAAAAAAAATGCACTTCCAGTTCATTTTCAAGGGTCTTACACCGTGTTAATGTGAATATTCCATGCATGAATTAATAGAGGTCACATTGCTGCTGCAGCCAAGTGAGATACAACCGTCGTCCCAACTCCAGCTTCCCCAAGAGGGTCACGAGCGACTTGAGGACCAGCGTCTCTGACCATCCCCACCTCACTCTGACCTTAAACCTGACAAGTGTTGGCATTATTGAGCACAAGTAGAAGGGAAGGGCTGGAGGTGGTTCTTCTCCCTTGGCTCTTTCTTCAGTCCTTCTTTCTTCCAAGTGCTCTTGCGTTCTGCTCCTTGTGCCAGTCCCCCAGAAGCCCCCAGAAGCCCCCAGAAGCTTTGAGTACAGGACTGCATCCTGTCCTGCCCTGCCAGCAAGCCCCTCACTCTCAAACCTCTGGATTTTTATTGAAAAAACTCATGGCTAATGGTGTTATGCCCATTCCCAAGCAGATGGGCAACAAGATCACCACCACAAGAAAAGATTTCCACGAAGCACCATCAGCACCGCTGCCTTTCCTCCTTATCAACAATCATACAGCTTTTTCTTCATTTTCTACTGATCATCACAGTTTCCTCTCCGCTGCAGCCCCAAGAAAGCCATTTTCCAAGGGCTCCCTTGGACCAGTCGCTGCACGGCTTTGGGACCTGCACAACACGAAAACGGATGATTTTCTCTCTCTCCAGCTGCTGGTTTTCCTCAGCACTTCGGACGAAAGAGAGCGCGAAAAGCAATAAGAGGCGAGGACACGCGGCGCATGCTCGTAGGAAACCCTTAAGCCTTCAACCCCGCCCTTCAACGCCAGAACCACCACCTCTGATTTTCAGAGGAATTCAGAAGTTTGGTCCCAATTTCGCTGTTTTTTTTAAGTTCACATCAGGAAAAACCACACCCCCCCCTCCAAAGAAAGCAGTTTTGTATTTCGTGGGAGGAAGCCGTGGGTTTTTTTTTCCACCTCCGCACAGCAAACCGACAGACCGTGTTATTAAATGATGTTGTCTGGCAGACTCCTGACACGGAACGGGTTGAGCACTGTTCCATCCCCTCCTAAGCAGCCGCCCGCCCGTCGTTTCCATTCCTGTCAAGTTTCGGAGCTGTTTTAATAATTAAAGTCCTTCTCTCGGCACTCTGTGATATCGGAAGGTGACGACTGAGGCAGCGGGAAGAGCGGGCAAGAGACGACGCACAACTGAATGGCGGAACAAGGAAATAAAATAAAAGGGAAGCGAACTTCCTTTTATCCAGGAATGGGAGTTAACAGAACTACGGATTTAGCGGGAAAGAAAAAGCAAAATAAGCTTAACAAATGGCCCTGCAATTTCACTTGACACAACCTGCCGGAAAGCGAAATAAATCAATTTTTGAAATACTAACGAAAAGCCTTGAACCCTGAAATTGTGGTCTTTTCTGAGCACAAGTCAGCTATCTCCAGCTCCTCCTCTAGCCCCGATCACTGGTCAGACAAAAACTGCAAGCCTACCTCTCCAGAGCTTCTCAACATCACCCGGAATTCTCCGCTTCAGGATTCCATTTCTTTCCTCCAGGAACGGTCCCCGTCTCCGGATCGCGGGAGATCACATCCGGAAATATTCCGCCACTTGCTGGAGTGCGTCCGTCCGCTCCGTGGCAACTCCTGAAGCAGCTCCCGCCCTGCTCAGGAAGAACAACCGGGACCGAATTCAGTTTCTCCAATTATTCTGGCACGTTACTCGTAAGCACGTGAAGGGTAACACAACGCCCGCAGCAGTTAATACCTTAAATACTTCCTTGATTGGAATTGCTGGCACAAGCTGCGTTTGCAATTACTTTCCTTGAGTGTTGCTTAAATACCAGAGCCACAATATGCCACCGCCAGGCCCCCAGCCTTGCTTTCTGAAAGAGAAATTAAAACCGCTTCCATGGAGAGGGAAGATTATTGCTTCAAAATCCCATTTAAAGACAATTTTGCCTGCTCTGGGGTTGACGCATGAGCCTGTAAATCCTTCCCGACCGCTTCAGGGCAGCGTTAGAGAAAAATTCCAACGCACAACCAAATTTATTTTGAGCAGCACATCTGATGATCAAGGCGAAGAAAACCACGCGAGGCAGTTCAAACAGCGTTGCCCATCCAAGACCCCAGCGCGCCGCGTCAAGACCCCAGCGCGCCGCGTCAAGACCCCAGCGCCACGTCTTCCACCAGCTTCAGAGCAGCGACTCGGGTCAGTGGGGCAATAAGGGACTTCCATATTGACCAACGCCACGTCAAGACCCCAGAGCGCCATGTCAAGACCCCAGCGCGCCACGTCAAGACCCCAGCGCGCCACGTCTTCCACCAGCTTCAGAGCAGGAACTCAGGTTGGTGGGGGAAGAAGGGGCTTCCACATTGACCAATCTCGTTTGCAACCGGACGCTCTGCAGAGGCGATGATGGAGGGAAGCAACCCCAGCGCATTCCTCAAATTCCTGGGTTTCTGCACATGCATGGCAGAGCCTGATGCTCCGAGACGTGGCCCCAACCGTCGTGCTCTCCGGGGAGAAGGGCAAGATGAGCTTCCGCTTCTCAGATATTTCACTGTGGCGGAGCAGAACTCCCAAGCATCGCGTTTGCTGCTTCCCCTGCTCCCTTTGAAATAAAAATCTTGCCGCCAGCCATGACACACGAGCTTCTACTGGGTCCTCCAAGGCCGCCACAGCGTGGAGAAACGTCAGGCATTTCCACAGCTTATCGTGTTGAGCACTTGTCCAAAGTCACCTGCAATACATGTTTGGGTTTGGAGAGGAACTTAATGAGGGTAGAAAGTGGAAGTATTAATGTTAGGGACATAAATGCTGCTAGGAAACATGCTCCCGCCTTGCTTTATTACAGCCTGGGGAAAACAAACCTGTTAATCGTGGTACAGCTCAGGTATTTTGGAGCGTGCCCATAGCCTGCAGCACCCTGGGTGGACAGCGAGGAACAGCCCCTAGCAAAGAACCTCAAACAGCACAAGCCCGCATCACCTCGGTTTCTGTTAAAGAGACTATTATATTATTAAGATATTATAAATATCTGGAGGGTGGGGGTCAGGAGGATTGGGGCCAGACTCTTTCCAGTGGTGACCAGTGACAGGACAAGGGGCAATGGGCACAAACTGGAGCAGAGGAAGCTCCAGCTGAACCCAAGGAAGAACTTCTTCCCTCTGAGGGTGACGGAGCCCTGGCCCAGGCTGCCCAGGGAGGCTGTGGAGTCTCCTTCTCTGGAGATATTCCAGCCCCGCCTGGACGCGGTGCTGTGCAGCCTGCTATGGGTGACCCTGCTTGGGCAGGGGGTTGGACTGGGTGACCCCAGAGGTCCCTTCCAACCCCTGTCATGCTGGGATTCTGTGATTCTGTGACTCTAAAGTCACCAGGTATGATTTTATTATGAAGGACGGGCCTTAAAAATTCAGTCAAGTAGTTTGTCAAGCCAACTGGAGCATGTAGCAGCACACGCAGCAAACAGCCCAGGTGGCTTTCAAGGGAATTAAAAACTCAGCTCAATGGGAAAAGTGCCAGAACCCCTCGCTGCTGGCCAGGGTCAACCCACAACTTGTTATTTCCTTTCAACAGCTAAAGGTCGGAGAACTTCGTGCCATTGCATGGAGAAATGTTATTCATCACGCACGGACCTCGCCGCTGTGTGCTGGGCTGTGAGCAGCAACACAAGATTTATCTTGACGCCATCCGTGCGGGGGGAAGCAGTCGGGTTGGGTGCTTTTGGAATTTAATAGGAAAAAGCTCAGTCAGCTCTGCTACCGAATTATTCCGTGACTTCAGAGGAGAGTGAACTAGCAAAGTCCCAGTGGTGGAACAAGAAATCCCTGCCAACGTGACCGCAGATGTTTGCTTTGTTACCTATGAACCACGCAGGCGTCGGTACCCGAGCACGAAGACGCGACGCGCCCGAGCAAAGGCGAAAGGAAAATGAACGCAGTTTTAGAATAGCACACAAAGTTCTAAAAATGGTTGAAGTTGAGGGAGGTTCTTTTGTCTCCACTTTCTGGATTTGAAGTGTTTGGAATAGGCCAGACTGGATAAGCCTCCAAGCATCAATTATTCTTTCAGCAATCATGCCAAAATCCAAAACCACAGCAAAGTGAAAAGAAAGACACAGGGTGTTTAGCCTGACTTCTCATTAACAGCATCTCCTTGAGTGGAAATATATGTTTAGGGCGCCTGGGTTAGACCACGACACAGGGGTAGCAAGAACAAAGCCAGAACTCAAGCGAAGAGGAGCTTTCGTTAACAGACTTACCGCGGTCTTCTCCACCTCCGGCGTCCGCATTCCTCCTCCGCTTCCTTTTGCCTCTGTGATATTAAACGTGTTGGGTCGCACCGTCGTGACAAAAAGCCAGACACGGTGTGCTCCGTTGCGCTTGCACATCCTGCTCGACGAATTAAGTGGAAGGAGGCTAATTCAGCTGAATTCGACAGCGCTGACGAAGCACGCTGGGCACTTTCTGCTCCTCCCGTCTTCTTGGCATCTCTGCCGTGATCTTGGTGCTGGTTACACGGGTAAAAGCCTTCGTAACAAGCGACACGGGCAAACGGACCAGCCCACAAACGAGTTCTGATGTGGAGGCATTGCAGGCTGAAGGCTCAGCCCGCTGCTGCTCATCTGCCTCAGGTACCACCCAGGGGAGTCCAAGAGACAAAATTTGATTTCTGGAACAAAACCAAAGCCGAATCTTTGCCCAGCAGGTCTTTCCCCCCCGTCCCAGCAGCACGCAAAGAGCCACGGTGAGGAGGAAACACCCAAGGCCTAGTAAAAATGAAAAAAAGACAACAAAAAAAAAAACCCAAAATCTGCAGCGCTGCTGGCACACAGTGCAAACGCTTCCAGGCCAAATTAAAAACCAAGCGTCCCAGTGAGACGGCTCGAGGGCGAACGCGCTGGGTTTTCTCAGGACAACGCGTATCGCTAATGGCTCTACGGAAATCCCTGACAAATCAACCCGAGTCTCCTTTTCCCCGCATCTGACCGTTTTCAACGCCCTGGGTCCATACCAGACCCCATTTACCTACATCCCAACCAGCATCGGCCTCTCAAGAAGAGGCGCAGAGAGGATCGCGCACGCATGCGGAGATTTTGCCAGTCTGGTCTTGAGATGACATTGCTCTCCCTTCTGGTGACTCCCAGTGAAGAACCACAGCAGAGAAGAAATAAAACTCTGAGGCTGGATGTAGAAGCGATCCTCCATCAACATCTGAGCATCCCCAGCTAGAAGCAGGCTCAGCGCGACGAAAAGAGAGGTGGCAAGTGAGATCAATGGACTTCATGTACCTACCTTCCCTCCTTTCAATAATAAAAAAAGAAAAGGAAAAAAGGATCATTCAGAGGTTGACATGGTAACCAGCCGGAATGCGGTGCGCGTACGGCACTTCACAAAGGGACAGCCCCTGTCGAGGCAAACACGCGCTGCAGTCCGCAATGCAGCCCCCGCGCTCCGAGCAGAGGCTGCTGCAGCGGGACGGCATTAACTTGTAAGGTCTTAAAAAAAAAAAAATTTCAACTTTCAAGTCTGAGGTGAATCCTGGTATTTTTCTTGCAATAACCTTACACCGCGAAATATCAAAAAATGCAATAGAAAATACCGCGTTCAAACCAAAAGAATGGGAAGTATGTGACAAATCTCAACGTGAGAGAATCCAAGAAGAAAAATAAAGACAAAGATAATAAAAAAAGAGAACATCCTCATAGCATGAAGGATGTTGGAAAGAGTGCTAGCAGCAAAGCAAGGACTGTGGAGAGGTTAGAACAACACAGACGGTTTGAGGAGGATCCAAACTGGTTGGAGCGCCTTAGAGACCTTGCAGTATCCCTGTTGCATGCTCCCAGTTAGGAGAGCGGGGGCCAGTTCCCAGACGCAAGAGCTGCCTCCCAAGAGGTGTTTGCATCTACCTGGCCACGTTTCTAAGCTGGAGCATCTCGGCTTGTTAGCTAGCTCATTTGCTGAGGAGGCCTCTGACAGTGATGCCAACAAGCAGAGGAGTCTTTTGGACACTGTTTCAGGAATCACAGAATGATCAGAGTTGGAAGGGACCTCTGTGGGTCACCCAGTCCAACCCCCTGCCCAAGCAGGGTCACCCAGAGCAGGCTGCACAGCACCGCGGCCAGACAGGTCCTGAACATGTCCAGAGAAGGAGACTCCACAACCCCTCTGGGCAGCCTGTTCCAGGGCTCCATCACCCTCAAAGTAAAAAAGTTCTTCCTCATGTTCTGATGGACCTTCTTATACTTCAGTTTGTGCCCGCTGCCCCTTGTCCTGACGCTGGGCATTGCTGGAAAGAGTTTGGCCCCATCAGCAGGCGTTGCTTCAGCAGGCCTTTGGGACTCTCAGAGTTGACTGGAAACTCAAAGCGGTCAATGGGTTGGGTCTGGAGGCCAGTCCACACCGAAAGTCAGTTCCAACAGGACTCATTGGAGAGAAAAAGAACAGGATCAAGAGATGGCGGACACGGGAAGGCGTTCTCTGCTAACACTTCCTGCTCAATGTGAATACCACTGGCCTCAGCCCTGGCTTGCTGCCAGGCTTCATTAGCTCATGGCTAAATAACCCAGGATCCTCCACAGAAGATACAGTGTCGTCCTTCATGCTTGTTTCAATGGTCACCGGGTGATTTCTCCCAACATAGAGAGAACCTTTTCTAACATCTTCTCGGACAACGACAATAAAGAAGAGTCACTGGCTACAGAAGACACTCCTCTGGACCAACAGAGCAACTGAATTATTTGACTGATTTGAAAACAATCAACGTCTCCAACAGCAAAGTCATGCCCTCACCTAAAAGAAAAGCTTAGTATGGAAGTGACGTCTCGAACCAGCCCTGCACCAATCCCTGCCTCCTCCTAGGAGCAAATAAAACATCAGGGTCAGCAGAGAAGTCCCCTTGTCTGAAAACAGAGAGGCTTTGCTGAGGCCAGGAGATGGGGACGTGGTTAGAAAGGAGACACTCAAGAGGACCGAGAGGTATTTCTTGACCTCCTTACCTTCATAAAGAGCCGCTGAAGGGAAAAGAGGAGTAGGGAATGCTTGGCAACCGGTTCGTCTAACATCATTCTCCTTGGTGATACAACAGAAAGCTCCCACAACTCAAGGTAAGAAAGGATTAACCAGAAACAAAGGGAACAGAGATAAGGGGCAGATGACAAGATCAGGACGTGGGCAGGCGCTTCAGAAAAACCCTCAGTCTCTGGCGTGCGAGCCTGTAACATTTAAAGGCTGCCGGAGCCTCGGCGGAGAAGGGTGCTCTGATCTGCGATGATTCATCGCGTGCGGGAACACGGAGACGATATCCAGCCATCTCTCGCAGGAGGTGTCACAACGCATTTCCAGAGAGCCACTCTCGGTCTGTTATCAGCTGAAGGAGACAGCCCTGCAGGCATGGCAACAAGTGCCAAAATACAGTATTTCACGGAAAACCCTCGCTAGCGCTTCTCTCCCGGAGAGTTACCAGGCAATCAGTGATCACCGTGATGGTTCGTGATTGACGGAGAGCGGGCGCCGAAGGGATGAGCTCAACCTGTTCTTCAGACCTGGTTGTTGAGTCCAGGCCGGCACCAGCCGCAGCGGTGAGACGCCAACGGATGAGATGCCAACGGCCCCTCGTCAGCTCTGCTGCGGAAGCCCGTGCCCCGTCGCGCCTATCGTCACCTTCCGCGTGGACGGCGAGCCCCGGATCCCTTCTATGGGAGCCGCGACCGCAATCCTGCGGTCTCTGCTCTTCCCTCGGAAAGCCAGACGCCGATCACCGCTTCTAATTCTGAAGTCATCAGCGATGCAAATAAATTCAGATTGCAGCTCCAAGAAATACGGCTCTTCCCGACTTCAGATGCCTCCAGCCCACAGGCATCAGCAGACACGCGTCTTCCCGATCTCATTCGAGGGCAGCGCACAAGTGGAGAGGGGAAATCGCTAGCGGCGCTCCCGTCAGGTGGCATCCGTAGAGCCAAATCCTGACCGCGCCGGCTCCAGAACGGGTCAGCTGGGCTGGAATCGCCACGGATAAGCGACGCAAGGGGCAAAGCCCGACTCCAAAGGCAACCTGAGAATCACGGAATGGTCAGGGTTGGCAGGGCCCTCTGGGGTCACCCAGCCAACCCCCCTGCTGAAGCAGTGTCATCTAGAGCAGGTTCTACAGGACCTTGTCTAGACGGGTCTGGAATATCTCCAGAGAAGGAGACTCCACAACCTCCCTGGGCAGCCTGTTCCAGGGCTCCGTAACCCTCAGAGGGAAGAAGTTCTTCCTTGGGTTCAGCTGGAGCTTCCTCTGCTTCAGTTCAACCTCCAAGCTGCTGTAGAACTTGGCTACCTCCAGCTCCAAAGTCAATCCCCCACCACAAAATGCTGGTTGAGGTTCAACAGAGAGGCCGGCTGTATATTTTACGAAAAGGATCCTCCACGGCGGCAAGGAAGGGTTGCTGCTCAGCCTGTAGTCATCAAAGATTTCTAAAAAAAATGAAAAAAAAAACCCCACCAGGAGCTATAAGCCGTACTTGGATAGCAATTTGTCCGTGTGATCCGTAAGCTGTATTTTTACATCCACGCTCCGTTGTGTCTAGGAGTTGCTTCTGTTTGCTTCCCTTGGCACTTTTCCCACCTGGAGGCTTCTCTCACAGATGTTCGTGCTGCCTGCTGCCAAGGCCCTGGATCTGACACGCGCTCGCTTTCATCTCCGAATCGACGCGGCTGCGCCGCGGCCAAACAGCGGTCGTTGCTGAGGTTCCCGGCGAGCGGTTGGCCGGCTGGTAAAGGCAGCCGCAAGCGCCACGTGGCAACGACGCAACACCTTCCCACGTTCTTCCAGGAATCGGATTAGTGGACGCCCCTTCTCGCCATGCAATTCCACACACATCGCCCTGGAAAAGTCCTCACTTGGAGATTAGCGGAGACACCGAGACCCTGATCACGGCAGAAGCTTGTGGCGCACACAGAAGCAGTCAAAAACCGAATTGCTCTGAAAACCCATGTTCTGAGGCCAGCAGGTCGAGGGAGGTTCTCCTTCCCCTCTGCTCTGCCCTGGGGAGGCCCCAGCTGGAGTACTCTGTCCAGTTCTGGGCTCCCCAGTTCAAGAAAGATGAGGAGCTACTGGAGAGAGTCCAGTGCTGGGCTCCCCAGTTCAGAAAAGATGAGGAGCTACTGGAGAGAGTCCAGCAGAGGGCTGCGAGGATGAGGAGGGGACTGGAGCATCTCTGCTACGAGGAGAGGCTGAGGGAGCTGGGCTTGTTCAGCCTGGAGAAGAGAAGGCTGAGAGGGGACCTTAGAAATGCCGTTCAATATCTGCAGGGTGGGTGTCAGGAGGATTGGGGCCAGACTCTGTTCAGTGGTGCCCAGCGACAGGATAAGGGGCAATGGGCACAAACTGGAGCAGAGGAAGCTCCAGCTGAACCCGAGGAAGAACTTCTTCCCTCTGAGGGTGACGGAGCCCTGGCCCAGGCTGCCCAGGGAGCCTGTGGAGTCTCCTTCTCTGGAGATATTCCAGCCCCGCCTGGACGCCGTGCTGTGCAGCCTGCTCTGGGTGACCCTGCTTGGGCAGGGGGTTGGGCTGGGTGACCCACAGAGGTCCCTTCCAACCCCGACCATGCTGGGATTCTGGGATTCTCCGAGGCATTTCTAAATACGCAGAGGCGGGTAGCTCTGCTGTTTGTCTACACAATGGCATTAGAGATGATTTATCACCGGTGCTCCGGCTCTCTTCTCGCAGAGATTCCTGACGGATGGAAACCATCCACAGCATCAGCCTGGCGCTGAATATGACGGTTCGTCAGGGTTGCGCACCCCAGTTTTGGAGGTGAGCTCTGGACCAGGAGCACCCCACGCTCTTGGATCCTGCTGGAACTGCACGCACCAGGCTCACGTTGACCGTGCTGATCGCATACTCTAAGGGACACCACTGGTTGGTCCCAGGGCAATTCCACAACATGTCTCAACAGCCTTCTGGTCCAGCATGGGTCCAGCATCACCCAGTACCTCCAATTCAAGCACAGGCTCACTGCTTGCCACACAACCTCACGCCATGGTCTGCCCCTGGAGAGAGACCGCTCACCACCAACTCGGACATCCAGAGGAAGCAAAACCAGTTGAGGTCTCCATTCCTGCCACCAACGACATCACATACACAGATCTTCCAGGGAGCCTTTCAGATCTGCCCTGAGAAGGGATTGTGTGCTCTCCGTATGACAGCACGGGACACAGCTGAGGTTTTCAGAGGCTTCTCTGCACACAACAACAACGCAGACCCTCTGTCTAGCTGTAGCACCTGGAAGCACCATCTGATATGAGCACAAACCTCCTGGGGTTTGCTTGGCAGGAGCAGGAGAGAAGCCAAGAACGCAGGGCTGGTACCCACAGCATTAAGCACCTCGACTGAAGCGAGAAATGGTGGGGAGGACCTCAACATTCAGCCCTATGCAGAGGACACAACAAGCCCAGAAGAGCTTTGCAGCTGCACTTGCTGGATGGACTTGCATCTCGGCCAGGTGTAGGAGCACCTCTGCGTATGGAGGGAGCAGAAATGGTTATTCCCACAAATGGGGACAGAAACAACAGCAAGCGGTCTGTTGCCATCGCCACGTGACAGTCCATCTTCCCACAGCCCCTTTCTCGCGCTTCTCCTTGCTCTCAGGCACCACAGCTGACGTAGGTCTTGGTCCTGACCAGGACCATCCGGCAGCAGTGGGGGGTCTCGTCCTCATCCTGTGCATCCTTTATCTGTTTGTTTCCCAAGGAAGAGGGGGGTCCACAAAAGGCAAAACACCCGCTGTTGATTTTTACCACTCCTGCAAGAAACCCCTTGGATGAGAGAACGTGACATCAAATGGAACCGCCAGCAAACAACATTTTCATGTTGTTTTGGGGTGGAAAAGACAATTCCTCTCTCTCACCACCTCGTCAGTGTAAAATCAAGTCTCTTCTGGCACGTGCCTCCTGCAGACAGTGACGTAGGATCGCGCCAGCTCACACATCCTCATGTGGAACGTTCTATAGCGTGGAATTCTTGAATTTCTCACTTGAAGGTAACGGCTCTCCAGCAGCATTTTCTCTCCGCGCAGCATTTAATGAGGTCCCCGCTGCACACTCTGGTCAGAAACACACGCGGATGCGTGCAGATACATCTGCAGGTCAGAAAAGTCTGTTTTTGTGACAAAACCAGGGCTTAATTTCTCTCCAAAATACTGTTTCTGTATAAGAACTGTGAGAATTAAGAGCTGCTTCGGCAGGGCAGAGGTCAAGACTGGAGCTAATCACGGGCACTGTGATGCTGGGAAGTTCACACCACCTCCCAAGGGTCCCCCCGTGGGAAGCTCCAACTCGGGCAGCCACCAGCTCCTGCTGCTCCTCACCCAGTAAAGCACAGAGCGCGTGGGCAAGGACCATCACAGATCAACCCTAAGCACACCAGAGGCCTTCAGCTTCCGGAGTAGGTCAGGAAGAAAAGTCATAGGGTCCAAAGAATTTTGACTGCCCCCCCAACACCTTCCATTTCCACCCTTGACATCATGATCTGAATTTCTACTGGTGACACTGGCTGCTCCATCGAGAGAAAAATACCTGGAGGTACTACCCTGGAGAGAAGGGATCACCAAACCCTACCTGCCTTGCACCTTCTTTCCGTTCTGCTCCACCTACCACAGCCCCAACGAGCAGGTCCAAAGGGTCGAGACTGGAAACCAGTCCCCCTTCCTTCCTACCAACTTCTCTTCCCCACTGTCCAGCGAGATGGATTATTTCCGCTGCTCCTCGGCAGGTAGCATGCTCATTTTCCTCCGGCATTTGTGTTTGTTATCCCAGCTGACATCATTTAGTTTGTCAGGTCCTGTGGAGAGCGATCAAGCCAACAGAAAGTGCTCTGGTGTTAATTACACACGGGGTCCTCCACGGCAGTTAGTCCTGCTGATGAGATGCCCTAACACGGCAGCTACACCACTAATTTCATGAAAAATTTAAAAACTAGAGATAAGTACCTAAAAATGAAGGGCAACCTGCTCACAGCCAAGCTGTTGCTGCCCAATGCCGGTGTTTAAAGCCCTACAGAAACAGCAGACCAAAATCTCTAGTCCAGGTTTGCTGCAGTACCACAGCCCTCCTTGAGAAAGCCTGGGGAGAAGCTGCCTCACGCTTGCCGCTTGTACGGGACTCAAACCAAGCTCCACCATCCCTGGTCAGAAATCCCACGGGGTGATCAAGGGTGGAGTCACGAAAGCCATCTCAGCCCCGGGAGCACGCGATCCCACCCATGAAATTCCCGTCCTGGGAAGAAGAAGGTGCAGAGAGACCTGGCTGAGGAGCATCTTTGAAGGATGCCCAGCAAAGGATGGCTTTCATGGCAAGTTCATCGCCCCGTTCTGATCCTGGCACGCGGGGGCAAGAATATCACACCCGGGTGGGCTAGAACGTCCCCAAGAACCTGGAGACGAAGGAGGAAAAGCTCTTGGAGTTGCAGAAGGAGGTGGAGGAAAAGACAATGAGAAGACTCCTCACCGCTTGTTAACAGATGAATGATGCTGCAGGGCGGGGGGCTGCTCGCAGGGAAGCCAGAACGTGGTCCTAATGCCATAGCTATTAAAAAAAATACATATATATATAAAAAACAAAAAAGATTGACAGGCTGCAGAAGTCTGGTAACCCAGAGGTCTCTTACTGAATGGAAAATTTAGCAAGAGAGGGGAAAGAAAACTCAACAACTTCAACTTCTCGACCCCCCTGCTGCATCCTCCCCTCCCTGCTGGCAAATTCCTTCCCAAAGCTTCGAAATTTCTTCGATAATTGCTAAAAGGACCTGTGAACACTTCAGAAATCCCGCGGGGCGAAGGGAGGATTTGGAGGCTTTGGCAAAAGTTTCTCCCGCACAGCGGGGGGAGGGGTTTGCAGGGTTTTTTTGGGTTTTGAAGGTTTTTTTGGGTTTTATTTCCTCGCTTCCGTGGATTTCGCTGCCTGCTCCTACATTTCACACCCGTGAGAACGGGCGGTGGTTTCTGACTACGCGAGGCCACTTTGGCGGCTGAGCGAAAGCAGAGGGGTCTGCTCAGCATCCCACCAATGACAGCTCAGACCAATGACACCCATCCCCACTCCACGTTCATGCTCTCCAGGCTACATAAAACACAAACCAAACCGCTCCACCAAACCCAACCCAACGCGTGGTAGTCCAAGGCCCAAATCCTTCAAACCCCCCCCCCGAGATGCTCTGCAGCTCCAGACCAGAACAGAATCATCTGGATTGGAAAAGACCCTTGAAGATCATCGAGCCCAGTCACCAACCCAACACCAAAGCCATCACTTAACCATCATTAAACCACATCCCCAAGCACCACGTTCATGCGTCTTCAGTCCCTCCAGGGATAGTGACTCTAACAGCTTCCCCTCAACCAACCCAAGGCGTGGTGGTCCAAGACCCGAACCATTTGAAACCCCCCTGAGATGCTCTGCAGCTCCAGACCAGGACAGAATCATCTGGGTTGGAGAAGACCCTTGAAGATCACCGAGCCCAATAACCAACCAAACACCAACGCCATCACTAAGCCACGTCCCCAAGCACCACGTCCACGTATCTTCAATCCCTCCAGGGATGGTGACTCAACAGCTTCCCAGGGCAGCCTCTTCCAGCGCTTCACAGCCCTTTTTGGTGAAGAAATTGTTCTTAATATCTAAATGAAACCTCCCCTGGTGTAACTTCAGGTCGGTGTCTCATGTCCTACTGCTCAGGGAAAGAGGTCAGCTCCCACCAACATCACTTGGGCATTGCCACCACCAAATGAAAACCCTCCACCCCACTTCTACCTTGATTTCCTTCTTTTAAAACATGCAAAACACCTGCCAGCACTTTGCAATTAGCAAGCAATCAACGGGCAGCCTTAATTCCTCAGCTGCTCCACCCCACTCCCAGTGGCTGCCCTATCACTGGGGGGTCCTGATGTTATCTGGGCCTAACTGGGATGTACTGGGAGCCTGGCCAGGCACCAGGTGGGCGGGCAGGGGGTCTCCCCGCCCCCGGTCCCTGCACCAGGGCTGCGGCCATAGGGTGGGGTGCACTGCTGCTTCCTCCTCCTCCCCCTCTCCCCTCCCTCTTCTTCTTCTCCCCCCTCCCTCTTCTTCTTCTTCTTCCCCTCTCTTCCTCCTTTTCTTCTTTTTCTTTCCCCTCTTCTGCTTCTTCCTCTCTTCTTCTCTCCCCTTTTCCCCCCCTCTTCTTCCTCCTCTTTTTCTGCTTCTCCCCCCCTTCTTCCCCCTCCTCTTCTCCTGCTTCTTCCCCCTCCTCTTCTCCTGCTTTGTCCCCCCTTCTTCCTCCTCCTCTTCTTCTGCTTCTTCCCCCCTTCTCCTCCTTTTTCTGCTTCTCCTCCTCCTCCACTTCTCTCCTCCCCCCCCTCCTCTTCTCCCCCCCTTATTCCCTCCTCCTCCTCCTCTTCTTTTGCTCCCCCCCGCCGCCGCCTCCTCCTCCTCCTCTTCTCCCCCCCCCCCCCCCCCCTCTTCTTCTGTCTCCTCCCCTCCTCCTCCTCCTCCTCCCCTGCGCGGAGCCGGGGCGGGGCGGCCCCTGCGGCAGCGGCTCTCCCGGTCCCGGCGGCTCCGTTCCCCGGCGGGGCCGGAGCTCTCCCGGCCATGGACGGCGGGGGAAGGGCCGGAGCGGGGCGGGGGCGGCCGCCGGCCTAGGCTGCCCCGGGGGAAGGTGAGCGGGGGGCCCGGGGGGCGGGAGGGAGCGGTCCCCCCCTTTCCCCGCATCCTCCTTCGCCCATCGCCGCATCCGAGCATCACGGATGCTCCCACCGCGAAGATGCTCTCGGCGCTCGGCATCGCGGAGGGGCAGGAAGGGGCAAGAAGGAGGGGCGCGGGGGGGGGGGGCAAGAAGAAGGAGCGCGGGGGGGGCAAGAAGAAGGGGCAAGAAGGGCCCGGCGGGGCAAGAAGGGCACGGAAGGGGAAGAGGGCGTGGAAGGGACCCGCTCACAGAGCGAGGATTTTCCCTTTTATGATTTATTCCCCCCCCCCCCACCCCAACTCTTGACAAATTGCAGTGTCATTGCCGGGTGGGCACCCCGCCGCGGCTCCCCGTTTTCCGGGGCTTCGCCCCAAGGAAGGAGCCAGGTGGGACCCCCACCCTGGCTGCTGCAGGCGAGGATGCGGGTGGAGCTGTCGGCTGTGGAGCAGGGGGGGGTTTTACGGGTTCCTGGCGGGCGGTTTGGGGTCACCGGAGCAATGGCTGCCAGTGCTTTTCGGGGGATATTATTCTTCGTTTCCTTCTTTTCCGCATGCCGGGTTCGCGATCCCATTCTTCACAGGGTCCTGAGCGCGGTGCGAAAGGCCGCGGCAAACTGGCAATGGCCACCGGCGTCCGCACCCCAGCAGAGAGAAACCCCCCTTTCTGGGGCTCGGTTGCGGCGGGAGCGCGGCGCCTTCGGGCTCAGGGCGGGGGGTGACAGCGTTGTCATTGGGGCGGGCGAAGGCGATGCTCCGCCGCGGAGACCGCGAACGCCAGGCTGGGTGGGCTCGAGCGGGGGGAACCGATGGCGTGGCAGAGGGGTTGGGGGGGCTTCGTCACCCGGAGAAACCCGTTTGAAAATGGGGCTGTGTGGTAGCAAAGAAAGATTTTTTTATTATTATTTAATTTATTATTATTCTTTTTTATATTCATATTTATTCTTTTTTTGCTCTGAAAGAGCCCCAAAATCTCCCGTCGCAGCCGGGTGTTCCTTTCCGCAGTCTGCAGCGGGAGGTGTGCGAGTGAAAACTCTTGCTATGAGGCACGTTGGGTGGCTTCACCTGATTTAAAACCTCAAAAACACCCCCTCTTATCTTTTCATTTTTAAAAAAAAAAAAAGCAGCAGTGGGGAGCGGTCGCGCTTCACGCTCAATTTTTTTTTTTTTTAAATATGGTTGGAGGATCACAATTCACAGGCAGCTGGCCGTTATTTTTTTCCTATTCCTCCCCCACCTTTTCATAATTTAGGAAGAAATTATACACTCTTAATCTTCCGTATCGTCTCCCGCGTTGGTAACCCGGGGCGACTCCGAGATCGCCACGGCGTTTTTCTCTCTGCTACCGACCGGCTCGTGGGACGCCGGAGGATTTTTCTCCGCGAGAGGGCCCGTTCCGCACCCGGTGTCGGGGACGGAGCTGCCGCGCGCTGGACCCACGCCGTAGTGGGTGGGAAAAATCTCATCCCCCCCCGCCCAGTGATGCTTCCAGGGCTGTTTTGGGGGTGGTCGGGGTGTTTTTGGGGTTGCGTATGGTTCTAACCTGGTGTTGGTAGCGCGGCGTGAGGAATCGCTCGGAAGGAGTCCCGCGCTGCTGCGGTTGGGATTGGCGATGCCGTTGCCCGCAATCTTCCATCGGGAAGGAGTGGTGGGTTTAGGATGCTCCTCGTTGCCGTGGGTGGAGATGTCCCACCTGGAGCTAAGCGGCGAGCGGTGGGTGTCGCAAGGACGGCATTCCCTCCGGCGGGTTGGCCGGCAACGTTCGCCCTTCCAGTTCGCAGGCCGGAGCTGGCGGTTTCGCGCCGTGGAGTAGTTGTTCTTGCTCCAAACGAGGTGGTTAACAGGGGTTCATTGCTGGAGAACCTGTTGGGTAAGGAGAAGGTCCGTTATGATCATCTCCTCTCCCCCGCTGCCAGAAAGCTCCACCAAAGAGTTCCTGCATTGAGCTCTTTGCTTCTGGTGAGGGTGGAGGGCTGCTCTTCAGAAAGAGATCCACGATCCTGGCCTGCAGAGCAAGGCAGAGGTTCCAGCGTGTCCTCTGTAGACCTGACCAAGGGCCTGGGTGGCTGCGAGACCAAGGTCTCCGGGGGTGCTGTGCTATGGGTGCCAGGAACTTTGGAAGGCATCTTGTCGAATTAGCAACTTGGCAGCCCGGAGCTTAGGAGGCGTTGGCTCTTGGCAGGCAAAGTGGAAGCGGCGTGTTCACCTCTCGTTTGTTGGCCTCCAAAGCAGAACTTCTTGCTCGGGTAGAGCAGGTTCTGCCGTTCCTGGTGGGGTTGCTCCTGAGAAACGTGCTCCCAAAGAAGCGCGGACCACGGGTGTTTAGGGCGAGAGGCAATGGCCTCGTGTTGCATCGGGGGAGGTTTGGATTGGATATTATGAAAAATTTCTTCACTGAGAGTGATGAGGCATTGGAACGGGCTGCCCAGGGTGGTGGTGGGGTCCTCATCGCTGGAGGCGTTCAAAAACCATGTAGACATGGCCCTTGGGGACCTGGTTTAGCAGGCAGGGTGCTGGTGGGTTGATGGACTTGATCTTGGAGGTCTTTTCCAACCTTCATGATTCAATGACTCTATAAGGGCACTGGAGAGGAGGAGGCTGAGGGGAGACCTTCTTGCTCTCCACAATCACCTAAAAGGAGGTTGTGGCGAGGCGGGTGTTGGTCTCTTCTCCGCTGCAACAAGCAATAGGACAAGAAACGGCCTCAGGTTGCGTCAGGGGACGTTTTGGTTGGATATTTGGAGAAATTCCTTTACTGAAAGAGTGGTCAGGCATTGACCCAGGCTGCCCAGGGCAGTGGTGGGGTCCCCATCCCTGGAGGGGTTCACAAACCGTGTAGACGTGGTGCTTCAGGACATGGTTTAGCAGGCAGGGTAGTGTTGGATTGGCGGTTGGACTTGATGATCTCAGAGGTCTTTTCCAACCTTCTTGATTCTACGATTCTACATAGCGTGTCTCGTCATGATTTGGTCTTTTTTTTTGGTGATTCAGGGTTTTGGTTTCTCTCCAGAACGGACGTTCTTTTTGGATAATTCAGCTTCTGGTTGTAGCCGCTGACGTTCCCCCTTTGGAGGGGAGAGTTTGCCCAGAGCGAGGTTTGTTCCCAATCAGCCCTTCTCCACCACTCGGAGACCAAGGACCTTCGCAGCTGGAGGTCCTGGTAGGGGTGAAGGAAAGAAATTGCAGACTTCTGTTATTTGCTTTTTTTTTTTTCCCAAAATATGGAATTTACTGGACTTCTCCCTGTCCTAACTCCTGGATTTCTTTTTTTTTTTTTTTATCCCCCATCTTTCTTGCAAAAGCTTCTTTTTCTTTTGGAGATTCAGAAAAACCAGGCAGGGAACTTCGAGCTTTTCCTGATCTTTTCTCAACCAGCTCTACTCGCCAGCTCTGGTGGTGGTGGGCGTTTGGAGTGGGCTTTCCTGCAGACGGTCAGTGAAATGGTACGGGGACAGCTTCTCCGCCTGTCAAGTAACCCCTGATTGGGCTGATTGGGTTACTTGCTCCTTGATAAAAAAAAAAGAAATAAAACATATGATTTGCTTGAATTAATTGGGTAATAAATGACTGGACATAGATATTATATATTGGCCAAGAAGGCCAATGGGATCCTGGGGTGCATCAAGAGGAGTGTGGCCAGCAGGTCAAGGGAGGTTCTCCTCCCCCTCTGATCTGCCCTAGTGAGGCCCCATCTGCAGTGCTGTGTCCAGTTCTGGGCTCCCCAGTCCAAGAAAGACGAGGAGCTACTGGAGAGAGTCCAGTGCTGGGCTCCCCAGTTCAAGAACGACGAGGAGCTACTGGAGAGAGTCCAGTTCTGGGCTCCCCAGTTCAAGAAAGATGAGGAGCTACTGGAGAGAGTCCAGTTCTGGGCTCCCCAGTTCAAGACAGACGAGGAGCTACTGGAGAGAGACACTGAATGCTCAGGTGAGGGTGGTGCAGGAGGCTTTCCACGTGGGCTCCTTGCTTGGTCAGAGGCTGTGGATGACGCAGGAGATGGAGGGACGAAAGCTGAACGCTTCCCATTGCATCCGCAGATAGGAGAGCGCGTGTGTGCACCTCAACCGACCCCTGGTCTCCACCACAGAAGGTTTTTAGGTCCTAATGGTCATGGTTGAAATGAAGGTGAACTTCACTGGTGTGGGGCAAGCAATGTTTCCTTCGCTGCTTGAATCATAGACTCATAGACTGGTTTGGGTTGGAAGGGACCTTGAAGATCATCTGGTTCCAACCCCCCCCGCCATGAGCAGGGACATCTTCCATCAGCCCAGGGTTCTCAGAGCTCCATCCAACCTGGCCTTGAACCCTGCCAGGGAGGGGGCAGCCACAGCTTCTCTGGGCAACCTGGGCCAGTGTTTGACCACCCTCATGGGGAAGAGTTTCCTCATATCTAATCTAAATCTGCCCTCTTCTAGTTTAGAGCCATTCCCTCTTGTCCTATCACTCCACACCCTTGTGAAAAGCCCCTCTCCATCCTTCCTGCAGGCCCCTCCAGGTACTGGAAGGCTGCTCTAACTTGGCTCCAGCTGGGTTCCCACTTCTTGCTCCCGCTGTCGCAGGTGGCCTCTGTCCGGAGAAGGGTTCACGTGTTGGTTGTCCCTGGGAGGGAGGAAAAATCGGGGTTCTGGTAGATCACGGCAAGATGAAGGCATCTCCTCAGGGTTCACAGATAGGCCACTCACCAGCCCAGAAATTGAGATTATTATTATTATTTTTTTCCGCCCCGCGTGTTGGTCGCCAGCCGGCTGGTGGGCTGCCTGGGGGGGGGGGAGCACGGGCTCGCAGCAGGCGTTTCCCGTGGGATTAATTTTGGAGAACGGGGGAGGGGGGAAGAGTCACCCGCATGGAAGACTTCTTGCCAGCGTAACAGGGGAAACGTTTCAGTGGGCTGAAGAAAGGGCATTTTGTTGCGATGGGAAATAGTGGACAAAGGAGAACTCGAGAAGCTGCACTGTTGTTTGGGTTTTTTTTAATTTTTTGTGCTTTTCCTTTAATTTTTTTTGCAACTAAGAGAACCTCCACTCTTCTCTCTTCCGATGCGAAACTCCGATTCCTTTCCTAGCAGAGCAATTAGCCTGGGAAAACCGGCAACGCTCAGCCCCAGAGTGGCAGGAGGTCACCCTGGAGCGGAGCGTCTCCGAGATATGTGCATATTCCTCTCTAATCAGCGACAATCACGCTCCCAGACGAGTTTCTAGGGCCGCTGAACCTCTGCTGACCCCGTCATACACACGAGTGCCATCTCCCCCCTCCTTCCTCTGCTCCCCGTGCTTTCCCTGTTCTCGTTCCAGGCTGAATTATGAATATTTTTATGGATGCTCTGTC
The DNA here is from genome assembly GCF_030867145.1 of Opisthocomus hoazin. NCBI lineage: Eukaryota > Metazoa > Chordata > Aves > Opisthocomiformes > Opisthocomidae > Opisthocomus > Opisthocomus hoazin. Next base: position 31,485 of record NC_134452.1, on the reverse strand, counting down.
ACGCCCAGCCAGTTTCAGCCAGGCTTTTGCAACAGAAAGGTGGGAAGTTCTGGCTGCGCTGGATCCAGCGAGTCCTGGCCAGGCTGGAGAGTTGGGCGCAGAGGAACCTGATGAGGTTCAACCAGGGCAAGGGCGGGGTCCTGCCCCTGGGGAGGAACAACCCCAGGCACCAGGACAGGCTGGGGGGGACCCGCTGGGAGCAGCTCTGTGGGGAGGGACTGGGAGTGCTGGGGGACGACAGGGTGACCCTGAGCCAGCAGCGTGCCCTGGCTGCCAAGAAGGGCAACGGGATCCTGGGGTGCATGAGGAGGAGGGTGGGCAGCAGGGCGAGGGAGGTTCTCCTCCCCCTCTGCTCTGCCCTGGGGAGGCCCCATCTGGAGTCCTGTGTCCAGTGCTGGGCTCCCCAGTTCAAGAACGATGAGGAGCTACTGGAGAGAGTCCAGCAGAGGGCTGCGAGGATGAGGAGGGGACTGGAGCATCTCTGCTACGAGGAGAGGCTGAGGGAGCTGGGCTTGTTCAGCCTGGAGAAGAGAAGGCTGAGAGGGGACCTTAGAAATGCCTACAAATATCTGCAGGGTGGGGGTCAGGAGGATGGGGCCAGACTCTGTCCAGTGGTGCCCAGCGACAGGACAAGGGGCAACGGGCACAAACTGGAGCAGAGGAAGCTCCAGCTGAACCCGAGGAAGAACTTCTTCCCTCTGAGGGTGATGGAGCCCTGGCCCAGGCTGCCCAGGGAGGCTGTGGAGTCTCCTTCTCTGGAGATATTCCAGCCCTGCCTGGCCGCAGTGCTGTGCAGCCTGCTCTGGGTGACCCTGCTTGGGCAGGGGGTTGGGCTGGGTGACCCCAGAGGTCCCTTCCAACCCCACCATGCTGGGATTCTGTGAAGTTTTTGTTAATCTGTGGTCTTGTCCAGTGTTGGCAGCGTGTTCTTGTCCAAGGCGCTCTCAAGCGCACCCTTCACGCCATCTTAGAGAAGCATTTTGTGGTACCTTGGTGTGATTCTTCTCAGGGAGTCTATCGGAGCAGCCGGACGTGACTTTGTGCCTCTCCTTAGTGCTCCGTCTCAACGATGTCAGAGCGGCTTGTGGTACCAGGGCACATCTCAAGGGTGATGACTTCCTGCTGCGCTGGTCCTTAAAGGGTGCCGGTCACGTTGACCTCCGCCTGCCTTTGAACTTCGCAAGCTGGGAAGTTCTGGAGTCGCGGGGAGGAGCGGAGGCGATTGGAGGTAGGAGGGAGACAGGCAGGCAGCTCATAAAAATGCTTTTAAATTGCTGCGCTAAAAGAGTTCGTAGCTTGTGCCCACGTCGCTGACGGGCGGGGGCTTCTTTGGTGTCTAACGTGAGGTGGAATCAACCCTGAGACAGACGTGCTTTGTGTTTTGGAGGTGTATTTGTCTGTCTGATCTCTGTGATGGATGCTGGGAGCCCTGGCTGTGATGAAAATAATGTGTATTGATCGGAGGAGGTCTTCCGGGCTCCGGTTTAGCAAAGTCAGCGACTTGGTTTCGAGCACAGGCAAATCCGCTCGCCGCGGTGGGTGAGCAGCAGGTGAAATGCACGTTGGCGCAGAGGAGCACGTCTGAAACGGTGTCGAGGAGGAACGTTCGTGTGGGGAACTGGTGTTGTTCTGCTCATGGTGTTCACATCTCCTGTACATCACCGTGAAATGGTGGCGTGACTTCTGCTTGGACTCTGTAGCTGTACATAAGCAAGACGGAGCTGGAAGGCGCAGCCTGGCTCTCATGTTGGAAGATGACCTTCCGCGTTCCTGCTGAAGTCTCTCCATTTGTGGTGCTAGCTTGCTTAGGTTGCTTTGCCAGATGACCTTTATCTTCAGAAAGAGCTTCTTGCTCATTCTTCCCGTCTCTGAAAGCGGTTTGGACTTAGCCGATTGCTTCAGGTCACAACTGATGCCAGAGAGAAGCATGGTCTGGGGGTTGGACCAGACAACCTTTGGAGGTCTCGTTCCAGCAGAAATTTTTCTGTGGATTCCTTAAACAGTAGCATTTTCTTGGTGTGCTCCGTGCTAGGCTTTCATATCTCCACGTAATAAATAATACTGGGAAACATTGCTCTCGCGGCGTGGTTGCTGGTTGCAAGCCAAGTCTGGACAAGAGGTCGTGTAGCTACATGGCCAGAAACCCAACCTTGTGTGACAAACGGTGTCCCCGAGCGCGGCTGGGGCTGGGGCTGCGTCTGCCACAGCTGGTGGTTCCTGCCGGAAAGCTGGTTCATGTCCTCCAAATGCGTAACATGGTGAGCCATAATTTATCTGCAAGGTGCTGCGGGTGGGCATACGTAAAACCAGACTTGTTCTGAGCTCGAGCCCTGCCCTGTGTGGGGGTTAAACCTGAGGAAAAGGTTGAGGAGATGGATTTGGCACCAGCCGAGTCTTCTGCGAGCCTTGGATCCGCTGCCTTGTTGTGCCTGGAAGCAACGCAGGTTGTTCTCTAGGAGAAGACCTCGCAAGGAGAGGCCACCGCCGCTTGGCAGGAGGTCTATGATGGCTGCAAAGCAGCTGAGCCTCCTTCAGGACCCACAAAGTTGAGTAGCGAAAGGGCAGCAGGCTCCCTCCGTTGAGGGCCTCCAGGGATTTCTTTGCTGTCACAGCGGGGTCGAAAAGCTACGTGTTTCCTCCTCTTCGTTGTTTTGAAACACTGATTTATTTAGAACCGTTGCTGGAATTGAACCTGTTTCTCCTCGCTCCGCTTCACCCCGAGAGCCTGGAGGTGCAGAACCGCTCTTTGCTTCCAGCTGGAACAAAGCAGGCTTCCCGGTGTGGGTTCCCCGGGTGATGTTCCCATGAATTCAGAAATAGTGGAGCTTGGAGCGGCCGTCTGTCCCGCTCAGCTGCTGCCGCGGTGAAAATACGTGCGGAACCCCCTCTTTCCAGCACGAAGAGAGCGTGAGTTCCCTTCGTGCCGAGCACGCTCGAAGCAGCAAGGGGCCTTTGAGGGGTTCTTGCTTCTCCAGCGGCTTGTCAGGAATAGTCTTTATTAGACAAGGGTTCTCGGAGCAACATCATTTCCATATTTTTCTTTTTTTAAACTGAAAAATGAGACGGGTAGGATGAGCGGTGGTAGGCAGAGCTCTACGCTGCCCATCAAAGGGATGGGTGGTAACGCCGCCTTGAGGAAGGCTCTTCCATCTACCTTCAAGGGGTTGGTTGGCGTCAGGGGGCTGGTTGGCATCAAGGGGTTGGTTGGTGTCGTAGCTTCTCATGATTCATTAATGAGGGGTGACCTTCTCACAGTCTGCACCTTCCTCAAGGTGGGCAGTGGAAGGGAAGCCACTCGTCTCCGCTTTCTGGTGACCAGCGGTGGGACACGAGGGAAGAGAATGGGGCTGCGGCAGGGGAAGTTCAGATTGGACATGAGGAAAAGGTTCTTCAGAGAGGGAGCGGTTGTCATTGGGGTAGGCTCCCCAGGGAAGTGGTCATGGCACCAAGCCTGTCAGAAGTCAAGGAGCATCTGGATGATGCTCTTAGTCAGATAGTTTAATTTCGGGTAGTCCTGCAAGGAGGAGGGAGTTGGGCTCGATGATCCTTGTGGGTCCCTTCCAACTCAAGATCGATGATGATATGATTAAACCAGAACTGGAATTGAAGAGGAAGCTGAATGGGCGTGGGGGGTGTTTTGATGCGAATAGGAGCTTGCTTGAGGGTCGATGTCCACGCGAAACACCAAGATCCGTGCATTCTTCATGCAAAGTGGGTTACAAGTGCTTTTGGTCTTCAAGATCTACGGTATAAAATCTCTGGGTAACATGGCAGAGCGTAGCTCGCTCCTTATCTCCCACAAACTCTGCTTGAAGTGTGTGGAGGATAAGGTGGACACCTTGTCTGGGCTTGTCCTTCCAAACTGACCATGCCTGTGGCAGCCCACAGACGCAAGCGGAGCCTCCTGGCTTATCCAGCCCTTTCCTTTTCCCACCCCCCCGCAGTTCTTCCTTCTCTCGCCGTGACCAGAAGCCACTTCTGCATCTGGAATTCCAGACTCCTCAACCCACCCGAGCGTGGATCCCTTTCACCGAGTTCCCCCGGCGTTCTTGGCGCCAGCAGCAGCAGAGAGAGAAACCCCAGCAGAGCGTTCCGGCCTGGCGCGCTCGGATTATCGCAGAGCTACGGGTTTCGCTGCATTGGCACATTTTCCTTCCGTTCTTATTTCTTCCGCCGTGAAAGGCGAGACGCGTCAGCGACACCGAAGCAGGTCGTGAGCATTGAGTTGTGTCCACTTAGTGCTGGTTCTTCTGTATTATTTTCAAGCCCGAAGTGTGTGGTGTTCGTTTCGTAGGGGTTTTTTTGCATCAAAGTTGTGGTCTAGGCTGGCCAAGTTCTCCTGATTTAAGGTGAATTGCGGGCAGGTGGACAGAGAGGTTGAATTTGTGGATATTTTCTTACCAGGCTGAACGGCCAGAGCACCAAGGAGCAACTAAATAGTAAGATTTTTATTTTTTCTAAGCCCAGTGCTTCCTGCTGAAAAGCTGGCTCCTGAATCCTTTGAATTCCCGTGAATAGCGGGATGCCCCAGGGCTGGATGCGTGCTAGTGGGTTCCCCTGGTTTCATCTTGCCAGGGGACATCTGCATGAGAATGGGCAACAGCACCGCGTTGTTGCGTACGGATTCCTGTGCCAGAACGAATTGGCCTTGCTGGTGTAATTAATGCAAAGGAAAGGAGGAGATGGTGGCCGCTGCCGCCTTGCGTCGCGGGAAGCCGCTTGACCGTGGGTCTTGACCCGGTGTTGCGTCGCGGGAAGCCGCTTGACCACGGGTCTTGACCCAATGTTGCATCGCGGGAAGCCGCTTGGCTGCGGTCTTGACCCGGTGTTGGCTGGGATGTGCGGGAGAGGGACCTTTGTCCGTGTGGCTCTGGGAAAGCTGCCGCCTTTTCTCACAGCTTCTTTACTTTTTGGCTTTTACTCACTCTGCCTTGTTGAGTTGAACATTTCGGATCCGCCTGTTTTCTTGCTCATGGGCGGCTGAAGATGAGGAAGAACTTCTTCCCTCTGAGGGTGATGGAGACCTGGCCCAGGCTGCCCAGGGAGGCTGTGGAGTCTCCTTCTCTGGAGATATTCAAGCCCCGGCTGGACATGGTCCTGTGCAGCCTGCTCTGGGTGACCCTGCTTGGGCAGGGGGTTGGGCTGGGTGACCCCAGAGGTCCCTTCCAACCCCGACCAGTCTGTGATTCTGTGACATCCTACCACGCGCGAATGTTTGGAGCTGTTCAGGCCATTCCAAATGACTCCCTCTTTTTTTTTTTTTATCTCAGTGCTTCACCAGATGCTCAGGTTACCCCAGCACAGGTCGTCTTCAGGTCAAGTTTTACCCCTGAAACGCTTTCGTTATATTTTAGGGTGACTGATGTCAGCAGCGTATGATTTGTTGGGTTTTCCCCTTTTTCTGGACCTCTGTCTAGGTCAGAGAGTTGCTAGGCTGGATGCGTTGCCCAGAAATTACTTGTATTAAGGAAAGAAAAATAAAACGCAAATAAAGGAGACAATAAAATACAAAGAAAGGGTCAGCAAGGCTCTGTTTCTTCAAGGTAGCTGGAGGGTCTCCTCGCCCTGCGCCTTGAGGGTCTTGTGGAGGTTTGATCTGTTCTCATGACAAAGCTGTGAATTTGTTTCTCCCCTCTCTTTATTAAATGAAAACGTTCTTCCCTGAGTCACCACAACCAAGATCTGAATTGCAAATTAGGTTCCACGGGAGAAGAAGAGGGGGTTCCCCAGCCCCCTGACTCATCACGCCCGAGCAGAGGGAATCGGTAGCGCTCTTCAAGGAGCCGGGATGGGGAGGAACAAACGAAGCCGGGTGCTTTTCCCGCGTTAATGTAGCCGAGGATCGGCGCTTGGCTCGCTGTTCTCTGAAACGAAATGCCTCTTCCAGGAATATTTTGATTACAGCTCTGGGCCGTCTGCGGATCCTGAGCTCATTCCTGTCGGCTGATTTCATAATTTCTTCCCCTGAACTTCCAATTTTGCACCCACACCTTACTAATTAGCGGAGCTCCGAGCACCGACAGGGGGAGTTCTTTGGCAAACGTTCAGGTTTCAGACAAGAGCTTGGCAGAGATGGGCGGAAAAGTGGAGGATGCAGAAGAACGGAGGTACCGCGAATTGTTCGGATGGCATTTAGGGGTCCTGTTCCTCCTCCTGCGCTTAATTAGGAATGAAATCTGCTTTTCTGCCACAGATGTTATATATGGGACTTATGTATACTGCTGCTGAAGTCGAGCCTTTCTTTGCCAGTATGTTACACTCGCTTGGTGAGCCACCATAGCAGCCACCACCAGCACCGTAAAAATCCCGAAAAACGAGCTAGAGGTGACGATGGGTGGTCTCCAGGTGGGAGAGAAGCTACTGGAGAGAGTCCAGTTCAGGACTCCCCAGTTCAAGAAAGATGAGGAGCTACTGGAGAGAGTCCAGTGCTGGGCTCCCCAGTTCAAGCAAGACGAGGAGCTACTGGAGAGAGTCCAGCAGAGGGCTGCGAGGATGAGGAGGGGACTGGAGCATCTCTCCTGCGAGGAGAGGCTGAGGGAGCTGGGCTTGTTCAGCCTGGAGAAGAGAAGGCTGAGAGGGGACCTTAGAAATGCCGATCAATAGCTGCAGGGTGGGGGTCAGGAGGACGGGGCCAGACTCTTCCCAGTGGTGCCCAGCGACAGGACAAGGGGCAACGGGCACAAACTGGAGCAGAGGAAGCTCCAGCTGAACCCGAGGAAGAACTTCTTCCCTCTGAGGGTGCTGGAGCCCTGGCCCAGGCTGCCCAGGGAGGCTGTGGAGTCTCCTTCTCTGGAGATATTCCAGCCCCGCCTGGCCGCGGTGCTGTGCAGCCTGCTCTGGGTGACCCTGCTTGGGCAGGGGGTTGGGCTGGGTGACCCCAGAGGTCCCTGCCACCTTGCCATGCTGGGATTTGGAGTCGTTGTTTTATTTAGACGAGGATGGGAATCAGGGGAGCTGGATGCGGGGCGTGGAGGGACGGAGCCCGTTGGGAACATCTGCAGGAATCAGTGGGTTGACCTGTTGGTTTTTTGCTTTAAGATGTAGATCGGCCCCGTCCAGGAAGAGTGAAAGTGACTGTCCTTGTCGTGCTTCTGATTTGCTGGGTGTGGGGAGGGGGTGGTTGGGTTTGGGGGTTTTGAGGGGGGACAGGTGTCTCTCTTTTATTTTTTCTTTTTTTTTTTTTCTCTTCTTTGCGAGTATGTGCTTGTGTGCATGGTGGGTGTTGGGTTGGGTTTTGGTTTGGCTGTCGGGTGTTGGGTTGGGTTTTGGTTTGGCTGTTGGGTTTTGGTGGGTTTTTGAGGGTGTTTTTGGTGATTTTTTGTGTTTGTTTGCGTGTGGAGGGTGTTTTGGTTTGGCTTTTCTTGGGTTTTAGCTCTATCTGCAGCTGTCCTACATAAGCTGCTGAACTCGGCAGCTCTGGGAACCAGAGGGTGGGCTGCATCTTTCCCCGGAGGGACCTGGAAGCTGCCGATGTCAGCACACGTAGCCTTGCTTTTAAGGAGGAACGGAGCTGAGATCGGCTTTAACGTTTTGCGCGCTCCCCAAAACGAGCGAAGCCGCTCCGGGTCTGGTTCCTGCTGCGGGAACCTCAGAATTATTTCTGAAGCCAAGTTCGGCTGTGTCAGCACGCTGCTGGAGGTGAATCAGCCCTGACGGAGCCAGAAGTAATTAACCTTGGGCGCAGAGCTGTGCTAACGCGGCTGCACTCCGGTGAATTACAGCGTGAGCAGCTCTGTGCCTGAAGCAGATGTTTTTCCTGCTTGCTCGGAGACCGTTTGGACTTCTCTAGCCCTGTGCTCTGGTGGGGATGCTGGAGAAGAAGCATCCCCTGCCTCTGATAATACTCCACTCTGCCCTAGTGAGGCCCCATCTGCAGTGCTGCATCCAGTTCTGGGCTCCCCAGTTCAAGAAAGATGAGGAGCTACTGGAGAGAGCCCAGCGCAGGGCTACGAGGATGAGGAGGGGACTGGAGGATCCCTCCTCCGAGGAGAGGCTGAGGGAGCTGGGCTTGTTCAGCCTGGAGAAGAGAAGGCTGCGAGGGGACCTTAGAAATGCCTCTAAATATCTGCAGGGTGGGGGTCAGGAGGACGGGGCCAGACTCTTCCCAGTGGTGACCAGTGACAGGACAAGGGGCAACGGGCACAAACTGGAGCAGAGGAAGCTCCAGCTGAACCCGAGGAAGAACTTCTTCCCTCTGAGGGTGCCGGAGCCCTGGCCCAGGCTGCCCAGGGAGGCTGTGGAGTCTCCTTCTCTGGAGATATTCCAGCCCCCCTGGCCGCGGTGCTGTGCCCCCTGCTCTGGGTGACCCTGCTTGGGCAGGGGGTTGGGCTGGGTGACCACAGAGGTCCCTTCCAACTCAGACCATGCTGGGATTCTGTAATACGTGGTCTTGCAGGAGATTCTGTTCCCACCCAGACCTCCCCACCCCAATTTGCAAGGAGCTGACGCTGCTTGGATGCCCTCGTGTTCTTTGGGAAGTCTCCATGCTCCAGCACGTGCTGGCCGATGGGGAACTGATTGACCCGTTGTCTCCGAGTTGATGGTAGGAGGAGAGGGGAGATGTTCAGGCCGTTAGCATGACGGTCTCTGAGTGCTGACTCGATGAGACTGTCAGATCTCATCTATCCACCTGCAGCAAACGTGTTTGGGACACGGGTGGCTTCTGGATTTGCCGTGGTGACCACAGCATGACAAAGTGGATCACAGAATCACAGAATGGTGGGGGTTGGCAGGGACCTCTGGGGTCACCCAGCCCAACCCCCTGCCCAAGCAGGGTCACCCAGAGCAGGCTGCACAGCACCGCGTCCAGGCGGGGCTGGAATATCTCCAGAGAAGGAGACTCCACAGCCTCCCTGGGCAGCCTGGGCCAGGGCTCCGTCACCCTCAGAGGGAAGAAGTTCTTCCTCGGGTTCAGACAGAACTTCCTGTGCTTCAGGGATCTTCAGGGCTTGGTTTGTTCATTTGAAGACCTCGGAGCATCCACGCTTTGTGGCCTGGCATGGTTCACCTGTGTATCGGGGCAACCACAGGGGTCAAACTGTTGGCCATGCTCGCCCGGCAGTGTTTGAAGGCACAGGGGAGCGAGCTCTGCTGGCACGAGGTTACAACGAAGAGGACGATGCTAAATTTGCAGGGGAAGGCTCTTGTGGTTGCCTTCAGACCACACGACGGAAGCAGGCCGTGGTCTCTAAATGGTTGCTGCCCATTGATTCCGCCGTCTGAAAACGGCTGCAGCAAATGAAACGTCCCAACGTCTGGTTTTCTCCGCAGGATTCGATGCTGAAAGGTGAGCGGCTCTCGGACCGCGTGGTCAGAGCGCTGATTAAATGCCCGGCTAACAGACCGCGTGGCCTGACGGCATGCCGTGAGAGGAGATAACGGGCATCGGCAGAGGTTTGCAGCTGGATGCGCTGAGTGTTTTGCGCCCTGGGGGAAGCCCTGTCGTATCTCTGCTGCCTTTGCTGTGGCTTCGTGGGGTGGCGTGGGTGGGGTGGGGGAGGGGAGGGTCTGGTGTAGCGCACTAGGACGCGCAGGCTTGGAGACCGACAGGACGCGCGCGTGGGTGGCACATGGAGCATCCCACCGAGGTGCGACCTATAAATATGCAATAAATATGCAAATGGCTCGTGTGGGTGGTGTGGAGCGGGGCAGATGGAGAATGCGGGTGGCTGAAGTGGCTTTTCCTGCGGTTACGCCGCGTGTGGCTGGGAAAAGGGTTTATTTTCTACCGAGTCTGCGTTGTCCTGATGAGAGCTGTGGGGCTTGGTGCCGCTTCGGGTGGCTTCGTGCGTCTTCAGCAGCGAATTCCCTCCATGCCCAGAGTCTGCAGAGACATCTCCAGAGGGAAGACACTTGATGGCGCGGTGTTTTCCGAAGGAACGTACCCCTCCCCTGGCAAGCATCGGGTGCCAACCCTACACAGCGAGGAGGACAGCAAGGCTTTCTGGTGCTTGGCAGGAACGCTGTGAGAAGTCTCCGTGTCTGGTAGCAGGAGGGGCTCATCCAGACCAGCAGGCTGCCATCTTGGTGAGAAAGACGTCCCAGCGCCATTAAGGTGATGAGCATGACGAAGCCCAGGCGTGTCAGCATCTGGGGAGGAGGACAGCGTGTTTATCAGAGCATGCTGAAATTCTTCCAGCCTTTCACTCCGTGGCGTTGGAGAGATGCCCGCAAGGTCTACAAGACTCCAGCAGCCCGTGGGTGCCTTGGGCGATGGGTTGCAGAGTCCATTAATGGTGCAGAGATCAAATTTGCTCTCTGGGGTTGGTTTGTCTTTGGGCAAAGCTCATGTAGGAGTTCATCACCGGGTCCTCGGAGTGAGCCGGCTTGTGGTGGACTTGGAGATGGCTTCTGCTCGCCGGCTTCTGGTGGGGTCAAGGCTTGGGAAAGCCTTTGCTTGGTTCGTTGTTTCCTTGGGTTTCCAGCAGCTGCGGGAAAGCCGCTTGGGCTCTTTGGGTTTGCGAATAAGATCTCCTGGAAGCAGGAGAAGTGGGAGACGCCGCGCGACTTGGCAAAGGCAGCGACTGGGATCCGGTGAGGGCCACCAATGCTCAGCGGAGAATCAGGATTGACAATTACAGGAGGAGAGGATGGAAAGACTGAAGCAACTGGGCAATGCTGGGACCGGATAGATTTGATGGGGAGTGTCCTGCGTTGGGCAGCCCTACGAATGCCGTGGAGGAAGCTCTCCGTGGACAAGCCTGAACCCTCTGGAAAAGCAGCGCAACTTTGCACTTTTTCCTTTATTTTTCTTGGCTCGGTACAAGACTCACCAGCTGCCATCTTTTAGGGCTACGAGGATGATGAGGGGACTGGAGCATCTCTCCTACGAGGAGAGGCTGAGGGAGCTGGGCTTGTTCAGCCTGGAGAAGAGAAGGCTGAGAGGGGACCTTAGAAATGCCGATCAATATCTGCAGGGTGGGGGTCAGGAGGATGGGGCCAGACTCTTCCCAGTGGTGCCCAGCGACAGGACAAGGGGCAATGGGCACAAACTGGAGCAGAGGAAGCTCCAGCTGAACCCGAGGAAGAACTTCTTCCTCTGAGGGTGACGGAGCCCTGGCCCAGGCTGCCCAGGGAGGCTGTGGAGTCTCCCTCTCTGGAGATATTCCAGCCCCCCTGGACACGGTGCTGTGCAGCCTGCTCTGGGTGACCCTGCTTGGGCAGGGGGTTGGGCTGGGTGACCCCATAGGTCCCTGCCAACCCCTGCCGTGCTAGGATTTGGGGATTTTTTTTGGTAAACTGAATGTTCTTGAATAATGAGGAGGAAAGGGTTGATCTTTACCTCGTGTGCCTTCTTCTTTGCCTGGGAGAACAGAGGAATTTTACTTAAGGGTTTCATGAACGCTTCTCAAGGTGATATAATCGTTCGTGTGAGACCCAGAGACCTCGCGAAGGGGCTCTTCATGAGCCCTTTCCACTCTAATTTCATAGAACAGCGGCCGGGATGGTGCTTTTCACCTATTAAAGCAGCACTTCTGACCCCAAATTAACACCTGGCTGTGAGCCGAGGGGCCATTTTGGCGGCAGCGACCATCGGCGAGGGCGAGAGCCCGCGTCTGGGCTCGGCGTAGTCGGCCGCGGGTTCGCCGCGCTCGCTCGGCGTACGCTGCCCCACAGCACCGCGCTGCCGTCTTCCCGCTTAACGAGCATCCTTCAGCTGGAGCACCCTCTGCTCTGCCCTCTTGACGCGCTCGCGTCCTTGCCCTCTTCAGCCGCGATAATTATACGCCACGAGCCGTAAATGGAGGCCCCTCTGCTCCTCGGTCAAAGACGCGACTCCGATACTTATCCGAGCAGAATGATGAGACAGCGTCGGCCCTTGGAGTGCCCTCTGCCCCCAGGATCGTTAATCCATTATGGTCTTTGGATAATTCGTCTGGCCCTTGGCAGTGTGATGTTAACGGGACGCTCTCGGAGCTGCGGACTCGCTCGTGTCACTTGCTCAACGGAGCGACGATCGCTTCGTCGTTGCGAGGAACGCGCCACTTGCGTGACGTCGTGCCGCGGGTTTGAGGTCCAGCTTTGGTTTCGTGCTCCAGGTGAAGCCCTGCCCGACCGGAGCGAAGATGCCCTGGCATCTCTCTCCCGGACGACGGCCGGCTGTTGCGTGGTAGCAACCCGGGTTGGACGCGGCGCTCTGCTTCCGCGCCAACCACCCCGACTTACGGCCGTCCACGTGCAGGAGAGGAGTCGTGGGCAAGTTGTGTCTCGAGTGGCTTCGCGTTGGAGATCTTGGCCAGGTCAACCTTAAACCAGGGTCCACCGGGGATCTTGACACTGGATGACGTCTCAGCATCATCATCATAGCATCATAGATCTTGAGTTGGATCATCGAGCCCAGCTCCCTCCTCCTTGCAGGACTACCTGAAATTAAACCATCTGACGAAGAGCATCATCCAGATGCTCCTTGAACTCTGACAGGCTTGGTGCCATGACCACTTCCCTGGGGAGCCTACCCCAATGACAACCACTCTCTCTCTGAAGAACCTTTTCCTCATGTCCAATCTGAACTTCCCCTGCCGCAGCCCCATTCTCTTCCCTCGTGTCCCACCGCTGGTCACCAGAAAGCGGAGACGAGCGGCTTCCCTTCCACTGCCCACCTTGAGGAAGGTGCAGACTGCGAGAAGGTCACCTCTCATTAATGAATCATTAGAAGTCTTGTCTTGTTTTTGCCTGACGATGGACGTCTCTCCTTGGGCTTTTCAACATCTGCAGCTTGCCGAGCTGAGCTCCGTTTTAGGCCCACACCATCATCTCCTCTGACTCTTCACCACAGGGAGCTGGTTTTATTATCATTGTGCCACGTGTATTTTTGTGGTGAAGGGTACTGTTAGAAGATAAACGATGTTTAGGAGATCCTCAGCGCAATTAGAACAACAGCAATAACCCAGATTTACTGGAGCAGAGCAGCCGTTTACAAAGCCTGAGCGTGCAGGTCCTGAAGCTCCTGTTGGGACTTTGTCGGTCGTCCTGTTCGTGCTGGGCAGAACACCAGCGATGGGTTCTCTGCTGGAAACCATCCCCAAGATGAACTGCTCCATCCTTCCAAACTTCAAACCAAGTGGTTGTTTCTTTCCCCCCCCTTAAGACCGAGAACTTGGTGAAATAGCCCCTGGTTTCCCGAGGGCCTGATGAGGTGCTGAAAAGGTCTGGTCCCGCTTGATCTTGCGATCGCAGCTACGTTATTTCTCCTCGTCGAGACGTGAGCCTCCAGGCTAATTTAGCACAGCGCGCTTGCTTAACGAGCCGTGCTGTAATTACTTAAGTTGATCACGCCGCGAGGTTCTGCTGGTGTATGCGTAAGAGGTGCGTACCTTGGGTGGGGGTCAGGAGGACGGGGCCAGACTCTTCCCAGTGGTGACCAGCGACAGGACAAGGGGCAACGGGCACAAACTGGAGCAGAGGAAGCTCCAGCTGAACCCGAGGAAGAACTTCTTCCCTCTGAGGGTGACGGAGACCTGGCCCAGGCTGCCCAGGGAGGCTGTGGAGTCTCCTTCTCTGGAGATATTCCAGCCCCCCTGGCCGCGGTGCTGTGCCCCCTGCTCTGGGTGACCCTGCTTGGGCAGGGGGCTGGGCTGGGTGACCCACAGAGGTCCCTGCCAACCCCTGCCATGCTGGGATTCTGGGATTCAGACGCTGGAGAAAAAAATGGCTTCCTGGTGCTCGCGTAGCCTTGGTGTGCTGGGCGGTTCCAAATCGTCTTCCATTTTTAATATTAATTCTCATACTGCAGAGTCTGTTGGGAGGATGGGGGTGGCCAGACCCTTACTCAGTGTTGATAGCGGTGCTCGCTCTTGCCACAGAACGCCCGCTCGTTTTCCTCTTCAGCTGGGCATGGTCTTGGCGCTGGAAATCGTCATGGTTTCTTTGGGGTTTCTTTAACGTTGTGGATTTTTTTGGTGGTGTTGGCCATCCGTTCCAGTTTAACGGGGGCGAGGCGTTTGAAGGAGACGATTTAAATATCTTTATTTACGCACAACAGAAGCAGCTTGCAGGTGTACGCAGAGCTAATTTCCAGAAGACGCGGGTGAGGCCTGACGTGACCTGTTGACGTTGAGTAAGAGGTGCTCTCCAACCCTTTTTCTAGTCGCAGGCTCGGCCTGAGATGAAAAAATTATGTGTTTAAAAAACAATTTTAAAAAAAAATTAAATCAAGCCATCTCCAGACGCAAACATTTGTAAAGCACATTCAGCCGAGCGCTGATGAAACATTCACCCGCGATGCTCGGCAACGCGCTTCTCGCTTCTAAAAATACTCGGTCTCCGGGTGCTGTCATTGAAGGAATTTCTCCAGGCAGGGGAGGGAAAAAAAAAAAAAAAAAAAAAAAAAAAAAAAGAGAGAAGAAATTCCCTTTAGCTACGCCGGAGCTCCGCGGAAACAGCCGCCGCGGGTGGTGGGCGATTAATCCGCTGCTCGGGGTCGCGGTCTCGGCGTAGGAGCCAGCGCGTGGTGGTCGGCGTTTCCCAGCACCGCTCCGACGAGGAACCCTTTTTATTTGCTTGTTATTGCCGGGGTCACGGAGAGAAGCTGCCTCGTCGGGAAGAGGAATCGAGATGAGCTACGCAACCGGCGTTAATTGGCCCTCGGAAATCGTCTTCCTCGGCCGTGACGTGTGCCGGCACCGCGAAGGTATCGTGTAGTTCTATAGTCCAATTAAAAATAGCTTAAAAAAAAAGCCCCAAACAAGCCCAAAACAAACCCCAACCAAAAAAAGCGCAACAAAACCCTGACCCGCGGGCTTTGTTTTGCCTTTTTTCTTTTTTTTTTTTTTTTTTTTTTTTCCCTTAAATCCTCGTTCCCTCCCCATCTGTAATTCCAGCAACAAGCGGAGCTCTGGAGGCGGAGAGATTCTTGGTTTCCCTCCTTAGGCAACCTCTGTCTCCTGCAAGAGAAAGTCAGGTTTGGGATTGACACTTGATCAGCCCTTCCTGGCTGCTCTGGAGTAAATTTTGAACTTTTTTTTTTTAAATTACGTTTTTCAAATTTTCTTTATCCTTTTCCTCTGGTTTTGATGTTGCGGTAGGACTCTGCCGCTGCTTGATCGTATCTGCGGTCTGCAAAAAAACTGAATGTCTGGCAGCCTCAGCTTTTCACTTAATCCCAGCATGGTGGGGTTGGCAGGGACCTCTGTGGGTCACCAGCCCAACCCCCTGCCCAAGCAGGGTCACCCAGAGCAGGCTGCACAGCACCATGTCCAGGCGGGGCTGGAATATCTCCAGAGAAGGAGACTCCACAGCCTCCCTGGGCAGCCTGGGCCAGGGCTCCGTCACCCTCAGAGGGAAGAAGTTCTTCCTCGGGTTCAGCTGGAGCTTCCTCTGCTCCAGTTTGTGCCCGTTGCCCCTTGTCCTGTCGCTGGTCACCACTGGGAAGAGTCTGGCCCCGTCCTCCTGACCCCCACCATGCAGATATTGATCGGCATTTCTAAGGTCCCCTCTCAGCCTTCTCTTCTCCAGGCTGAACAAGCCCAGCTCCCTCAGCCTCTCCTCGCAGGAGAGATGCTCCAGTCCCCTCCTCATCCTCGTAGCCCTGCGCTGGACTCTCCCCAGTAGCTCCTCATTGTTCTTGAACTGGGGAGCCCAGCACTGGACTCTCTCCAGTAGCTCCTCATCTTTCTTGAACTGGGGAGCCCAGCACTGGACCCAGCACTGCAGATGGGGCCTCCCCAGGGCAGAGCAGAGGGGGAGGAGAATCTCCCTGACCTGCTGGCCGCACTCCTCTTGATGCACCCCAGGATCCCGTTGACTTTCTGGGCACCCAGGGCACTCTTAACTTTTACACGCGCCGCTCTCCATCTCAGCCCTCCTCGGAGGATTCTGGTTTCATGCTGTTATTTCGCAGACGAGGTGCTCTCTGGGGGCCGGGGCGAGCAGCTTTTCTGGCCGGTGTTGGGTTTTTTCTCTCCCCTAGCAGATGCTCGCGTGATTACGAAGACCGGTTCCCTTGCTGTGGAAGGCAGCGGGTCCTGCCAACTGCCCGTCCATCTGTCTGCCAGAGCGCTCGAGCCTTCCCGTGTAGGAAGACCACAGAAAAAGAGTGATAATAATAATAATAATAATAATAGTAATAATAACAACAAAAACCTCTTCAGCTGCCAAGCCAACGCAGCGGTGCACCCGAGGGCTGCTTCGTGGTCAGGAACAAGCCGCAACGCAGAAGCGGCGGAGGGGTCGCTGGCGGGGGATTCGTGTTTCAGAAAGGGAAAGACTCGCCTTTTAAGTGTTATTGCCCAATTAAATATTTAACATTTCTTTCTGAAGGGAACGGTGGTAGCTTCCGACGCTTGGTTTGCTACAACCTTCGAGGAGCTTGAATTTATTTTTTTTTCCCTCCCCCAAAAGCTTCTGAACTTTTTCTCTACAAAGCTCAGAATGACTCTTACTGTGCTGGTTTCTTTGATTTCTGTTCATTTTCTTTGATTTCCCCGCTCTGCTGCGTCTTCTGACCACAACCCGTCCGTCCAGATGAACTTCTGGCATCCTCTTCGCCCGTCGGAGGCGGCGCATCGGCGTCTCGTCTCTCTCCGGCTGGCGACGAGCGCGGCGTCGGCGGGAACAGAACCCGCGCAGCCCACCGCGTGGGCGCACGCCCACCTCCTTCCTGGGGGTTTTGGGTTTCTACGGGCGGCTGAAGCGCGTGGTGGTCGTCTCGATGGGTTTCTCGCACTAATGTGTCATCAGTTTGGGTCGAGTCGCTGCTCCGCAGGTCCTTTCTCGCCGCGGGAGTTCTGTATCTGCGGCGCAGCTTTGCTGGTTGAGCGCTCGGGAGAGCCGGCCCCGTGGACCGGTTCTTCTCAAGCCTATGTTGGCCAGGGCCAGCAGCGAACGCGTTGCTCGAACACGTTCAAACCAAACCGAGCTGGAAGTTCCCGTTAATTCCTCGAATGCAAATTGTGCTTCGAGTGTGGCGAGGACTTTCTTGCCTTATGAGCAACGATCTCTATTTAAAGGCTTGCTGGAACAGTTCAAAGCAGCTTCATTTGCTTCAGGATTAAATTTTGGCCACCCACGGCGTTTTGGGGTAGGGGTGATGGTTTATTTCACGCCGCGCGAAGACAGAAGGAATTGCATAAAGAAAAAAGGAAATTAAAAATGTATCGTGATGTTGCATTGATCTCAGCCCTCTGGCACGGAGCTGGGGAGGAGGAGAGCGATCAGCTCTCTGACGGCTGCGCTGGACTCCACCGCTCGGTGGCTGCTCGTCGCCGCGCTAACGACGGTTGCTGGGGAGAAGGGAAGTTTGGGAGGGATTAAATATTTCCGTAGAAGATTGAGATGTATTTTTCTGCACAAGCCGCTTTCTTCGCGTTGAACCAAGGGTGATTTTCATCTGGATATTGTTCTTCTGTCAACGCCCTGTCTACAAACACCATCATTTCTTCGTCAGGGTAATGACAGACCTGCTGGCGTGTGGACCGTGCGCGCGGTTTCCTGCCTGCTAGGCTTTGAGTGGTGGGAGCGGCGGTGGCATGGGATTGGTAACGAAATTACCGTCTGGCAGGCTCGTTAGGAGCGTCGTTAGCTGTCATCAGCTGCAGAGCGCTTTGGGCTGGTTAAGGGGTGGGAAGAGCAGAGCTAGGAGCGCTCAGCGTTGAGCATCTTCTCGTAGCAAATGCCGAATAATGAAGTGTCCACCTACTGCTGCTTGGTGTTTCGCTTCACAAAAGCCCCCACTCTTCCCTCTTCCAGTCACGCGGGAGAGAAGAGCTGGTGCACAACGAGTTCTTGTTAAGCAGGCAGCGCCGTGACACCCAGTATCACCATCGTCATCGCGTCATCACATCATGAAGGTTGGAAAAGACCTCCATGATCATCAAGTCCAACCATCAACCCACCAGTCCGACGCTGAGTCAACCGTGACTCAAAGCGAAGAGCGCTCCAGCCCAAGCCGTCGGCAGCATCTCCTGCAGCCGGTCCTTCTGTTCATCTCGGCGGGTTCCCAGGCCGGCTTTGCCTGCTGACGGCTCTGTCCGAGGCCATGTTTCACGTGGGACGGACGCCGCGCTGACATTTTAGGAGGATGTTGAGGAACGCTTGCCAAGTAGAGGCAGCTGATGGCACTGGGAGAAGATGTTCTTCTCTTTACAGCAGCAATCATCGTGTCTGTGACGCAAAACGTGGCGCTCCGGGATTTTTAATGCCGTGGAAGGATCTTGCAGGTAGGGTCAACCTGCAGGTAGGGTCAACTCTTTGTAGCTCCTTGCTCAGTCTTTCACAGTATGGTTTATGGTGTCAATCTTCTACAGATCATGATGAAAAACGTGACTCTCCGGGATCTTTAATGCCATGGAAGGAGCTTGCAAGTAGGGTCAACGTGCCAGTAGGGTCAACTTGAAAGTAAGGTCAACCCGCCAGTAGGGTCAACCTGCAAGTAAGGTCAACCCGCCAGTAGGGTCACCCCTATTTGTAGTTCCTTGCCCAGTCTGTCACAGTACGGTTTACGGTGTCAATCTTCTACAGATCATGATGCAAAACGTGACTCTCTGGGTTTTTTAATGCTGCGGAAGGAGCTTGCCAGTAGGGTCAACGCGTCGGTTGGGTCAACCTGAAAGTAGGGTCAACCTGAAAGTAGGGTCAACCTGAAAGTAGGGTCAACCTGAAAGTAAGGTCAACCTGCAAGTAGGGTCAACCCGCCAGTAGGGTCACCCCTTTTTGTAGTTCCTTGCCCAGTCTGTCACAGTACGGTTTACGGTGTCAATCTTCTACAGATCATGATGCAAAACGTGACTCTCCAGGATTTTTAATGCCGTGGAAGGAGCTTGCAAGTAGGGTCAACCCTTTGTGTAGTTCCTTGCTCGGTCTGTCACGGTGTGGTTTACGGTGTCAATCTTCTACCGATCGTTCCAGGCGGTTCACTTCACGTTGCAGCTGAATCTATTTCCAAACAACATCAGGTCACGTAACGACTGTGGTCCGGTTGGTGCGAGTTAATGGCCTGTAACGATCGCAAGAACGGGCAAAGCCGCAGAGGCGGTTTCAGAACGTAGCGTTTCGTGGGGAGAAATCCTCGGAGTGCGTGCGGTGGGTTTTGGTGGTGGTTTTTCTTCAGTTTGCGTTTCAACGGCGCGATGCCGTCTGCAATATTTGACGGAGCCCTGGCCCAGGCTGCCCAGGGAGGCTGTGGAGTCTCCTTCTCTGGAGATATTCCAGCCCCCCTGGCCGCGGTGCTGTGCAGCCTGCTCTGGGTGACCCTGCGTGGGCAGGGGGTTGGGCTGGGTGACCCCAGAGGTCCCTCCCAACCCCGACCAGTCTGTGATCTGCGTCGAGGAAGCTACGTAGATGGTACTTTGACGTCAAAAAAATCCTGTATATTTATTTGCTTCGCCTCCCCCGTACTCCTCTCGCCAAGTGCCGGCTTCACGCCTCGCTTTGTCCCACCCATCAAGGTCCCACCAGGCAGCTCGGCGCGTCCCAGGGCGGCGACCGGCGATGGGCTGTGGCCTCAGCCGACCTCCTGCGTTGCCGTCGGGAGGAGAGCGGGGCCAAACCGGCACACAACTGGAAGCTCTTCGCTCTAAAAACGTCCTGGTTGATGTTCATTTCATTGTGGTCTCAGATGGTGCTTTTGTTTTAGGTGGACTTGTGGTGAGAACTTCACTGTCAACCGATTTCTCATGCCGGATTAAAATATATTTACGTGAATGTCTTCTTTTCTTTCTCCTCCTCCACTCTAGGCCTGTTGTTTTCCTTACGATGGAAAGGCTGGTTGTCTACCTACTGGTCATTAGCACAGCAGTGAAGGCCATGATGTGCCCCAGGCGATGCATGTGCCAAAACCTGTCTCCGTCCTTCACCATCCTCTGTACGAAGACGGGGCTTCTCTTCGTGCCCCCCAGCCTGGACAGGAGGACGGCGGAGCTGCGGTTGATGGACAACTTCATCACCACGCTTAGGAGGAAGGATTTTGCCAACATGACGAACCTAATTCACTTGACGCTGTCGAGGAACACAATCAGTCAAATCATGCCTTACGCATTTTTTGACCTGAAAGGCCTCCACGCCTTACACTTGGACAGCAACAGACTGACCTACATCAACGAAGACCACTTCAAAGGGTTAATTAACCTCCGGCACTTAATACTCAGCAACAACCAATTAAACTATATCTCTCCCGGGTCGTTGGATGACTTTATTGAGACCATCGAAGACCTGGATCTGTCCTACAACAATCTTGTCGACGTCCCTTGGGAGACCATCGCCAAGCTTTCCAACGTCAACACGGTCAGTCTGGACCACAACCTCATTGAGTTCGTGCCGGAGGGAATCTTCTCCAACCTCCACAAGCTTGCCCGCCTAGACATGACCTCCAATAAGCTGAAGAAGATCCCTCCTGACCCTCTGTTCTCCAGAATCCCGGTGTACGCCAAGTCCAAGGGGTCCCCGCTGTCGTCCCTGGTGCTGAGCTTTGGCGGGAACCCCTTGCACTGCAACTGCGAGCTGGTGTGGCTGAGGCGTCTCACCAGGGAGGACGACCTGGAGACCTGCGCCTCCCCGCCGGAACTGATGGGCAAGTACTTCTGGTCGATCAAAGAGGAGGAGTTCGTCTGCGAACCCCCGATGATAACGCACCGAACCCCGAAGCTGGCCGCGACGGAAGGCCAGAGCGTCTCTTTGAAGTGCAAAGCCGTCGGCGACCCAGATCCCTACGTCCGCTGGATCTCGCCCGATGGGAAGCTGGTCTCCAACACGTCCCGGACAATTTCCTACGCCAATGGCACTCTGGATATCTTGGTGACTTCCTTGGCTGACAAGGGCACGTTCACCTGCATCGCGTCGAACGCCGCGGGAGAGTCGATGGCTCCAGTCGAGCTCCTCGTTACCCCCTACCCCAACCTCGCCAACAGCACCAGCTGTGAGAAGGACGCGGAGCCCGGCCCCTCCGACATTCTCATCTCCGCCAAGTCGAGCTTCCCCAACGAAACCAAGGCTCAGCAAGAGCAGGCGGTGGCGGTGGCCGAGCTGACGTCGTCGTCCGCTCTGATCCGGTGGCCGCCGCAGCATCACCTCCCCGGCATTCGGACCTACCAGATCCAGTACAACAGCTCCGCCGACGACGTGCTGGTCTACAGGTAACCCCGCTCGCAGCCCCCGGCTCCCGGGACGCGCGGAGGAGAGGATGGCGCGGTCCGGCTAACGAGAGCTGGCCCGCCAGCTCCTAACGAGGGGCCGAGGAGACAACGGCCACCTCGGGCTTTGCTTGTTAAACCCGCGTCGCTGAGGAGCGACGCCGTGAAAGCCAACCACGCAGCCGCTCCCATGCTGCCTCTCGGGGAGCTCCAAGCTCTAATTAATGTAATTAAGTCTCGTAGTCCGGTTTAACGAAGCTGACGAGCAACACCTCAGTTGTTCACATTCACGGAAAGTGAGATGGAGGTTTTAGTTACATTTTACGCTGATTAAGTGCAATTATTTTACTTTAAAATATGGGGAAGAGACTGAAAAAAAAACCAAAACCCAAGTCGCGAGATGCCCAAAGCAGCGTCCTGCCCGTACGGCCGCGGCGTCACCGCGTCGCGCCGGACCCCCAGCCCGCGTCCACCCTTTCCCCGTCTGCGTCGCGGGGATGAAGCTTTGGGTTGTGCGTTGGGTGCAGATCAGGCGCGCGTTTGGCAGAATTTACTGGGGAAGAACGATTTGATATTGAGCCTCCGCAGGGAGCGTGGAGATGGAGCTCACGGCTGCTCCTCCGCGTGGGGGTGGTGGAGCTCCTGGTTCTCTGCCGTTGGGTTTCATTGATGGCCTTTTGCGTGTGGCTGACGGGGGTGGGAGGGACACAACGACTTCAAAACGGGAGCGAGCGTTTGGGTCGGGTTTAACATCTCCTGGCCGCGCGCGTCATGAGGACGACGGTTCCTCTAGATGGAGCGGGGATGGTTTTTGTGATGCGACGTCACTGGTTGTGGTGTGGACCTGCTGGAGAGCAGCTCTGCGGAGAGGGACTGGGAGTGCTGGGGGACGACAGGGTGACCACGAGCCAGCAGTGTGCCCTGGGTGCTAAGAAGGCCAATGGGATCCTGGGGTGCATCAGGAGGAGTGTGGGCAGCAGGGCGAGGGAGGTTCTCCTTCCCCTTTGCTCTGCCCTGGGGAGGCCCTATCTGCAGTGCTGGGTCCAGTGCTGGGCTCCCCAGTTCAAGAAAGATGAGGAGCTACTGGAGAGAGTCCAGTTCTGGGCTCCCCAGTTCAAGAAAGATGAGGAGCTACTGGAGAGAGTCCAGCAGAGGGCTACGAGGATGATGAGGGGACTGGAGCATCTCTCCTGCGAGGAGAGGCTGAGGGAGCTGGGCTTGTTCAGCCTGGAGAAGAGAAGGCTGAGAGGGGACCTTAGAAATGCCGATCAATATCTGCAGGGTGGGGGTCAGGAGGATGGGGCCAGACTCTTTCCAGTGGTGCCCAGCGACAGGACAAGGGGCAACGGGCACAAACTGGAGCAGAGGAAGCTCCAGCTGAACCCGAGGAAGAACTTCTTCCCTCTGAGGGTGACGGAGCCCTGGAACAGGCTGCCCAGGGAGGCTGTGGAGTCTCCTTCTCTGGAGATATTCCAGCCCCGCCTGGACGCGGTGCTGTGCAGCCTGCTCTGGGTGACCCTGCTTGGGCAGGGGGCTGGGCTGGGTGACCCCAGAGGTCCCTGCCAACCCCTGCTGCGTCCGGGCATCGACAAGGGAGGGTTTGTTCCTTCACACCCGCAGAAAGTCCGTTACAAATCAAGGTGTAGCAGCCGTGTGTTTGGAGAACGTTCTGGTGAAGGTGTGGCTCTTCTTTCTTTCCGGTCTAAGCGCTGTAGGGTCCTTAGTCCCATGGATGATTACTAGGAGAAGACAGTATGACAAGTGATTAGTCTTCTCCACCACCTTTGTGGCCTGGAGAAGACTCAATGGTGGGGTTGCACCGAGGCGAGGAACTCCATCTCACCGATGGGGTTGCACCGAGGTGAGAAACTCCATCTCAGTAGTGGGGTTGCACCAAGGCGAAGAAGTCAATATCAGTGGTGGGGTTGCACCAAGGCGAGGAACTCCATCTCAGTGGTGGAGCGGAAATTTCTGTGGAAATTCGAGATAACGCAGATCAAAGCAGCAGATCAGGCGTGGCTTCTCCTCTGGCCGGGGGTGAGCGTGTGCTTTCCAGCCCGTGTTAGTCTGAGACGGCCAAGGTAGAGATGATGTTGTCATTGCCCAGCTCTGCGTCCTCCATCCCCACCGAGGGCTTGCTGCTGCTCGCTCCGGTGGCCACGCTCCCCCGGTGCCCCACAGGTCCCTCCCAGCGAGGCAGCAGAGGTCTCCGGAGGCTGGGTCAGCGCGGATGCTGACTGTGCTCATTTTCTCTTCCAGGATGATTCCAGCCGGTAGTAAATCCTTCTTCTTGACTGATCTGGTTGCAGGCCGCGAGTACGACCTCTGCGTTCTCGCCGTCTACGACGACGGGTTGACGTCTTTGACCGCAACCAGGGCGATCGGCTGCGTGCGGTTCACGACGCAGGAGGAATACAAACAGTGCCGGTCGCTTCACGCCCAGTTTCTCGGAGGAACCATGATCATCATCATCGGGGGCATCATCGTGGCTTCCGTCCTCGTCTTCATCTTCATCCTCCTCATGAAGTACAAAGTCTACAACAACCACCACAAAAACAAAGCCACGAAGGTCAACAACGTCTGCTCGCAGACCAACGGAAGCCAGAGCGGCTCGATGGCTCGGTCCACCTCGAAGCTGGCGGAGAGGCGGGAGAGCGCGGGCTCCGCCGTCCGGGGCAAAACTGTCGTGGACTTGGACTGCGACAGAGTGACTCCAGCCAGCGCGACGCTCCCAGCCACCGACGCGCCGTCGTAGCGGCCGCGCGCCGGGGCGGGATGGCTCGGAGCGGTTGGGTCTGAGGTTTCGCCACTATCGTCTATTTTTAAGACCAGATGGTTTAAAGAAATATTTTTTTAATCTGTACACAGTTCCCGCATTCTTAACTATTTTCTTTCAATATATTAAATATCGGTGTGTGATTTACAAGATTTTTTTTTTTACAGGTTCTTTTGTAGCTCAACAAGGGTCCTGCCCCTGGGGAGGAACAACCCCAGGCACCAGTACAGGCTGGGGGGGACCTGCTGGGAGCAGCTCTGCGGGGAGGGACTGGGAGTGCTGGGGGACGACAGGGTGACCATGAGCCAGCAGCATGCCCTGGCTGCCAGGAAGGGCAACGGGATCCTGGGGTGCATGAGGAGGAGTGTGGGCAGCAGGGCGAGGGAGGTTCTCCTCCCCCTCTGCTCTGCCCTGGGGAGGCCCCATCTGCAGTGCTGTGTCCAGTGCTGGGCTCCCCAGTTCAAGAATGATGAGGAGCTACTGGAGAGAGTCCAGTTCTGGGCTCCCCAGTTCAAGAACGATGAGGAGCTACTGGAGAGAGTCCAGTTCTGGGCTCCCCAGTTCAAGAAAGATGAGGAGCTACTGGAGAGAGTCCAGTGCTGGGCTCCCCAGTTCAAGAGAGATGAGGAGCTACTGGAGAGAGTCCAGTGCTGGGCTCCCCAGTTCAAGAGAGATGAGGAGCTACTGGCGAGAGTCCAGTTCTGGGCTCCCCAGTTCAAGAACGATGAGGAGCTACTGGGGAGAGTCCAGTGCTGGGCTCCCCAGTTCAAGAACGATGAGGAGCTACTGGGGAGAGTCCAGTGCTGGGCTCCCCAGTTCAAGAACGATGAGGAGCTACTGGAGAGAGCCCAGTGCTGGTTTTGGGTTGTTGTTTTTTCTCTCTTCTTGGGGAATCTGTTGAGGGAGGGTGCGCGGATTCAAGCCGCCGCGCCCCGCGTCGCGTCGCGCTGTCCTGTGGCCGATGGCTTCGTTGCCGGTCTCTCCTTTCCGTAGCGACGTGCGAAGCACCACGCAAGAGGCCGGCAGAACGACGCGAGCGCGTCCGGCCAAGTCACCTCGCCTTGTCCTACAGAACGTCGAGACGTCCCCTCCGCTCCGAGGGACGCCGTCGGAGAGAGGCGGCCCCGGGTTTGGGGACCTGACGCAGCTCTCACGAAGCCGGTGTGGAGCTGGTGGCCTCGGCCATCGCTCGGTGGGGTTGGTTGCGTCGCGTTGGCGCTCGGCTTCGACAATGAGCCAAGATTAAACTTGTAGACCGCCAGCGTACGAGGGATCCATGGCCTTGGAGGTCTCCTCCAACCTTCGTGATTCGATGATTCAACGATTCTGGGATTCTCTGAGGGAACTGGGGAAGAGGAGGCTGAGGGGGGACCTCCTCGCTCTCAGCACCCACCTGAAGGGAGGTGGTAACAAGGTGGGTGCTGGGCTCTTCTCCCAGGGAACCAGCGATGGGACAAGAACCGGCCTCAGGTTGCATCAGAGGAGGTTCAGGTTGGATATTGGGAGAAATTCCTTCACTGAAGGAGTGGTCAAGGCTTGGCCCAGGCTGCCCAGGGTGGTGGTGGTGGGGTCCCCATCCCTGCAGGGGTTCAAAACACGTGTAGATGTGGCCCTTGGGGACCTGGTTGAGCAGCCATGGTGGGGTTGGGTTGATGATGGCCTCGATGACCTCGGAGGTCGTTAACTACTCGACGACCCTACGAGATGGAGCCCCCTTGGTCACCGCCCTGCGCCCATCACCGCCCCCTTTGTCCCCAGTTCCCGTGGCGTGGGGGAGGGGGGGATTCCCCCGTCGTGTGGTCACATGGCGATGGGGGAGGGCGTCCCCTCGGTGACCTCCGCATCCCCCCCCAGCCCCACGCCGCCGCCCCCGGCCCCCCTCCTGGCTGGGTTTGGGGGTCTCCTCCTCGTCCCAGTTCGTACTGGGAGGTCCTGTGACGGGCTTTGCTAACGAGCCTCCAGGCAATCAGCCCACGGTACGGCATGGCAGCATGCGGCATCACCTCCCCCAGGCCACGGCTGGCCTCCAGTCCCCGTCAGCTGTTCGTACTGGTCGTACTGGGAGACGCTGGGCCGCTCGGTTCCCCGTGGCTGGGGAGCGGGCAGGCCCCGCCCCGCCCCGTTGCTCCGCCGGCCGCGGAGGCCACGCCCGTCAGTGGAGCTTCGCGCTCTCCAGCCCCGCCCCGTGGCTCCAACCCCCGCCGGCCGCGGAGGCCCCGCCCCCTCCCCGCCTCCGCGACCGGCGATTGGCCGCGAGGCGGCGTTGCCGCGGCGACGCCGGGGATGGGGGGGGGAGCGGCGGCCGTCAAGCACGGTGGCGCGGGGGGGCCGTAAAGCCCGGCGGCGCGGTGTCGCGCGGCGCAGTGTCACGGCGATGGCGGCGGCGGCGGCGGCGGCGGGGCCGGGGTCGGGGTCGGAGGGCCCGGGGGGGGGCCCGGGGGGCCCGGTGGGGCTGCGGGCCGCCGCCAGTGTCTACGAGCAGCTGAAGGGCGAGTGGGGCCGCAAGAGCCCCAACCTCAGCAAGTGCGGGGAGGCCCTCGGGCGCCTCAAGGTGCGGGAGGCCTGGGGGGTCGGGGGGGGGGGTCCTGGGGATGGGGAGGGTTCTTGGGGTGTGGTCTGGGGGCTCGGGGAGGGATGGGGGGGGTCTGGGGATGGGGGCTCTGGGAATGGGGGCTCTGGGGGGGGTCTGGGGATGGGGAAGGGGGTCTGGGGGCTCGGGGGGGGTCCTAGGGATGGGGAAGGGGTCTGGGGGTTCGGGGGGGTCTGGGGGCTCGGGGGGGTCCTGGGGATGGGGAAGGGGGACTGGGAGCTCGGGGGGGTCTGGGGATTGGGGGCCTGGGGGGGGGTGTCTGGGGGCTCGGGGTGGGGTCCTGGGGATGGGAGGGGGGATCTGGGAGTGGGGGGGGGGGGGTCCGGGGCTGAAGGGGGGGACACTGGGGACAAGGGAGGCGGTCTGGGAGTGAGAGGGGGGGGGCCTGGGGATCGGGGGGGGGGGTCCCTGGGGGTGAGAGGGGGGGGCTCTGGGTGTCGGGGGGGGTCGCTGGGAAGGAAGGGGGGTCCCTGGGGATTGGGGGGGGTCCCTGGGGTTGAAGGGGAGCTCTGAGGCTGGGCGGGGGAGCAGGTACAAGGGGGGTCCCTGGGGGTGAGGGGGAGCTCTGAGCCTGGGGGGGGGGGCAGGTACGAGGGGGGTCCCTGGGGATCGGGGAGGGGGGATTGGGGGGGGGGGCAGGGCTGAGGAGAGCTGACCCCCACCCTCCGTGTGTCCCCCCCCCCAGCTCGCTCTCCTGGACCTCAACTTCCTCCCCACCACCGGCACCAAGCTCACCAAGCCGCAGCTCGTCCTGGCCCGTGAGTGCCGGCTCCGGGGGGGGGCAGGGGAGACCCCAACCCCCCCCACGACCCCCCATCCCCCCCCCCGCGCCCCCCCCTCACCTTCCCCCTCCCCAGGGGACATCCTGGAGATCGGGGCGCAGTGGAGCATCCTGAAGAAGGACATCCCCTCCTTCGAGCGCTACATGGCCCAGCTCAAGTGCTACTACTTCGACTACAAGTGAGGAGGGGTCCTGGGGGGGGTCGGGGGGGGGGCTGGGGATGGGGGCTGGGGGCTCGGGGGGGGGGTCCTGGGGATGGGGGCTGGGGCTCAGGGGGGGGCTGGGGATGGGGAAGGGGGACTGGGGGCTCGAGGGGGGCTGGGGGGGGGGGCTGGGGGCTTGGGGGAGGTCCTGGGGATGGGGAGGGGACTGGGGATGGGGTCTGGGGGCTCAAGGGGGAGCTGGGGGCTGAGGGGGGGTCTGGGGGCTCGAGGGGGGGGCTGGGGCTGGGGGCTGGGGGTGAGGGGGCGGGTCCTGGGGATGGGGAAGGGGGACTGGGGGTGGGGGCTGGGGGGGGTCTGGGGATGGGGTAGGGGGACTGGGGATGGGGAGTGGGGGCTGGGGGGGGGTCTGGGGAAGGGGAGGGGGTCTGGGGAAGGGGGACTGGGGTCTCGGGGGAAGGTCCTGGGGATGGGCAGGGTTCTTGGGGGGTGGTCTGGGGACTTGGGGGTGGCCGGGCCCTCGGGGGGGGCTGGGGGTCTATGCCCCCCCCCCGACCCCCCCTTCCCCCCCAGGGAGCAGCTCCCCGACTCCGCCTGCCAGCAGCAGCTGCTGGGCCTGAACCTGCTGTTCCTGCTCTCGCAGAACCGCGTGGCCGAGTTCCACACCGAGCTGGAGCGGCTGCCGGCCCGCGAGATCCAGAGCAACGTCTACATCCGGCACCCCGTCTCCCTCGAGCAGGTGCCCCCCCCCAAAGGTCTGGGGTGCGGGGGGGTTCGGGGGGGGTTCGGGGTGCGACCCCCCCTCTCCGTCTCACGCAGTACCTGATGGAGGGCAGCTACAACAAGGTCTTCCTGGCCAAGGGCAACATCCCGGCAGAGAGCTACACCTTCTTCATCGACATCCTGCTGGACACCATCCGGTGGGGACCCCCCCGCACCCCAAACCCCCCCCCCGCACCCCAAAACCCCCCCGTAACCCCCCCGACCCCCCCGCAGCGACGAGATCGCCGGCTGCATCGAGAAGGCCTACGAGAAGATCCTCTTCGCCGAGGCCACCCGCATCCTCTTCTTCACCGCCGCCAAGAAGATGACCGACTACGCCAAGAAGGTACCCCGGGGGGGGGGGTTTCACCCCGGGGGGGTCCCCAAAAGCTGGGGGGCACCCCAAAAATCGTGTGTCCCCCCCCCGCCCCTCGCAGCGTGGCTGGGTGCTGGGCGCCGACGGCTACTACGGGTTCAGCAGCCGGCAGCAGAAGGCGGAGGACGCGACCATCCCGTCCACCGAGCTGGCCAAGCAGGTCATCGAGTACGCGCGGCAGCTCGAGATGATCGTCTAGGGGCGGGGGGGCCCCAAAAGCAAACAACCCCCCCCAAAAAAGAAACTCCCCCCCCGGACCCCCGAAACCGCCCCCCAAACCTTCCCCCCCCACCCCTTTCCTCTTTCCCCTTTCCCACTCCTCGCCGCTGGTTTTGGGGGGGGGGTTGGAGGGTCTGAGGGGGGTCGCGGCGGTTGTGGTTGTGGGGGGGGGGGCGGGGGGGGCATAGGGACCCCCCCCCGCCCCCCCCAGTCCGCCCAGTTTTGGGTGGATCCCTGGGGGGAGCACGGCCCCGTGCCCCCCCCCCGCCGCCTTCAATAAAGCGATGGGTTCTTCTCACAGCCCGTGCTGGGGGGGGCTCGCGGGGGGGGCTCGCGGGGGGGGTGGCCACGGGGTCCTGGGGGGTGGCCACAGGGTCCCGGGTGGTGGCCACAGGGTGCCAGCTCATGGCCACGGGCTGCCAAGTGGTGGGCACAGGGGCCTGGGTGGTGGCCACAGGGTCACAGGTGGTGGCCAGGGGGTGCCAGGTGGTGGCCACGTGGTGCTGGGTGGTGCCCACTGGGTCTCAGGTGGTGGCCACAAGGTGATGGGTGATGGCCACGGTGTCATGGGTGGTGGCCACGGGGTGCCAGGTCATGGCCACGGGGGTGCCAAGTGGTGGCCACAGGGGCCTAGATAGTGGCCACGGGGTGCAGGATGGTGGCCATGGGGTTCTGGATGGTGGCCACGAGGTCCCAAGTGGTGGCCACAGGGTGATGGGTAGTGGCCACAGGGTGATGGGTGGGAGCCACAGGGTCCCACATGGTGGCCACAGGGTCCCACATGGTGGCCACAGGGTGATGGGTGGTGGCCACAGTGTCATGGGTGGGAGCCACGGGGTCCCAAGTGGTGGCCACAGGGGCCTGGATGGTGGCCACGGGTTCACGGGTGGTGGCCAGGGGCTTCTGGATGGTGGCCATGGGGTCCCGGGTGGTGGCCAAGGGATTGCGAGTGGTGGCCACAGGGTTCTGGATGGTGGCCACGGTTTCCCAAGTGGTGGCCACAGTGTCATGGGTGGTAGCCACAGGGGCCTGGATGGTGGCCATGGTGTCATGGGTGGTGGCCACAAGGTGATGGGTGATGGCCATGGTGTCATGGGTGGTGGCCACAGGGTCCCAGGTGGTAGCCAAGGGGTTGCGAGTGGTGGCCATGCAGTGCAGGATGGTGGCCACGGGATCCCAAGTGGTGGCCACAGGGTGGTGTGTGATGGCCACAGTGTCATGGGTGGGAGCCACAGGGGCTTGGATGGTGGCCACGGGGTGCCAGATGGTGGCCACAGTGTCATGAGTGGTGGCCATGGGGTTCTGGATGGTGGCCACGGGGTCCCAAATGGTGGCCATGGGTTCACGGGTGGTGGCCAGGGGCTTCTGGATGGTGGCCACGGGTGCCAGGATGGTGGCCGGTACTGGGGGGATTCCCCATTCAGGGTGCCGGGTCCCAGTTTGGTCTCCCAGTTGGGGCTGGGGTCCCAGTTCACGGTGCCGGGTCCCAGTTTGGTCTCCCAGTTGGGGCTGTGACCCTCGACCCGGTCCCGCCATGGTCTGACCCCAGTTGGGGACGGAGACTGGTCCTAGTTGGGGGACTGGGGGGCACAGCCTGGTCCCAGTTGGGGGGCGAGACTGGTCCCAGTTTGGGAGGGGAACTGGTCCCAGTTTAGGAGAGGAATTGGACCCAGCTGGGGACAAAACTGGTCCCAGTTGAGGGGCAGGACTTGTCCCAGTTTGGGAGGGGAACTGGTCCCAGCTGGGGGCAGAGGAGCTCCCGCCCCCCCCAGCTGCCTCTCATTAGCGCGAGGCGTTAATTAGGGGCAGAGGGGGCGGGGCCTGTGTCCAGCTGGGAGGCGAGACTGCTCCCAGTTTGGGAGGGGAACTGGTCCCAGTTTGGAAGATTCTGGTCCCAGTTGGGGGGCCAGACTGGTCCCAGTTTGGGAGGGGAACTGGTCCCAGCTGGGGGGCAGATCCTGGTCCCAGTTTGGGAGGGGAACTGGTCCCAGCTGGGGGCAGAGGAGCTCCCCGCCCCCCCCAGCTGCTGCTCATTAGCGCGAGGCGTTAATTAGGGGCAGAGGGGGCGGGGTTGGGGTCGGTGCCTCAGTTTCCCCCCCACCCCGTGACGTAGCGGCGGGGGCGGGGCCAGCGGCCCCGGGAGGCGGCGGAGCGCGCGGCGGGGGGGGACACGCGGAGCACCCACCCGCGCGCCGGCACCCACCGGACCCCCGCACCCACCGACCCCCCCCCCCCCCCCGCACCCACCGACCCCCCCCCAGCCATGGCCGAGGCCGACGGCGAGGACGATGTCCAGTTCCTGCGGACGGTGAGGGGGGACTGGGAGCACTGGGAGGGGGACTGGGAGCACTGGGGGGGGTACTGGGAGGGCTGGGGGGGGTACTGGGAGCACTGGGAGGGGACTGGGAGGGCTGGGGGGGGTACTGGGAGCACTGGGAGGGGACTGGGAGGGCTGGGGGGGTACTGGGAGGGCTGGGAGTGGGGAACTGCGGGGGGGGGGTACTGGGAGGACTGGAAGGAGGACTGGGGGGGTTACTGGGAGGACTGGGGGGTTACTGGGAGGGCTGGGAGCAGGGAACTGGGAGGGCTGGGAGCGGGGAACTGTGGGGGGGTACTTGGGGGGTATTAGGGGGGTACTGGGGGCGTACTGGGAGGACTGGGAGCGGGGAACTGCGTGGGGGGTACTGGGGATGGGGGGACTGGGAGATACTGGGGGGGCTGGGACTGGGGGTACTGGGAGATGCTGGGGGAGCTGGGA
>NC_134449.1:2862500-2894756 GCF_030867145.1 Opisthocomus hoazin | reverse complement strand
TGAACCCAACTGGGAGCCCCCAAAACCCAACTGGGAGCTCCCCAAACCCAACTGGGATGAGCAGAACCCAACTGCGGACCCCAAAACCCAACTGGGATGACTGGAACCCAACTGGGATGACTGGAACCCAACTGGGAGCCCCCAAAACCCAACTGGGAGCTCCCAAAACCCAACTGGGATCACTGGAACCCAACTGGGGGCCCCCAAAACCCAACAGCTTTGAGCAACCCTCACCGGTGAGCACTCGGATGTCCTCCCCCCCAGGCTGCCTCCAGCCTGTCCCTTTCTCATCCGGTCTCGTCACCAGCAGGCAGCGCCCTCAGCCCTGCTCCTGGGCAGAGCCGCCTCTCCGCGGCGCAGCCCCGTTGCCGTCAGCTCCCTCTGTACCAGCTCAGGAGCAGAGGCCCAGCCCGAGGCTTTTTGGTGACCCCTGTGGTGGGTTTTGTTCCACTCCACGGACTCGTGGCGTCTGGAGACGACTAACTGAGCAGAAGTTGAAGAAACGGCTCAAGAATTCGGATGCCACCTCTGAAGTTTCCGGGAGTGTTAATGGGTCCCACTGAGGGACATCAACGACAGCGCCTCCCCGGTGGCTCGTTAGAGCAGAAAATTGGAGGCAGTGATGAAGGTGGGCAAAGAGAAACGGAAAGGTGGCTCTGGTTCTCAGTGAACCCGGAGGTGTTACGTGAGGCCAAAAGGACAAACTCCACCAGCCCCTCTTGACTGGGTGTCCTGTCCCTCACCCACTGCCTGGGGCTCTTCCTGAGGCTCCTGGGTGAGGATGAGGACACCAAGAGGCCCTGGTGCTGTCAGGATCAGGTGTTTCCTCACTGGCAGCAGTGGCAGAGACAGCAGCCAAGGAGGCAAAGACCTGGTTGGAGACTTTCAGCCTTGCCACAGCCCTCTGAGGTGCTCCACACCTTTTCCTCCAGGCTGTAGACCTCTGCTCCGCCTCCAATGTCTCCACCACAGGCTGCCCTGCAGTGCTCCACACCTTTTCCTCCAGGCTGTAGACCTCTACTCCGCCTCCGATGTCTCCACCACAGGCTGTCCAGGCTGTAGACCTCTACTCCACCTCTGATGTCTCCACCACAGGCTGGCCTGCAGTGCTCCAAGCCTTTTCCTCCAGGCTGTAGACCTCTGCTCTGCCTCCGATGTCTCCACCACAGCCTGTCCAGGCTTGTAGACCCCCTACTCCACCACCCCATCTTGCTCTCACCTCAGCACCTTGCTGGTCTTTACTCCATTTTCACACCCGGCTGCTCCTTGAAGGACAAAGCCTTGGCCTGAGCCAGGGGACCTCGCGGGTCGTGGTGGCACTGCTCTCGGCGTGGCCTTTCTTTCTCTTCGTGTCACGTCTCCACCTCTCAAGCTGCACTTTGTGGTGCTCTTCACTACTGTGAAGATGATCTCCACTGACGCTGAAGCCACCTTCAGGCAGTCTCAGGCTGCTCCTCCACAGACCAGAGCCTCCACGCCATGGACCACAGGCCCAGAGCAGCCAACGTCTTCCAACCCTCTAGAACCAGGCATGCGCTTGAGGCCCCAAATCCCCATCTTGGAAGGCACCATATGGACCTTCTCCAGTTCCTCCCACTTGTCTAACAGAGGAAGCCTCCAGAGAGGGACACACCGGTCTACATGAGGGCACACCAGTGCTGAGTCCAGGAGAACAGCTACTCCACCCACTGTGGTGTCTCTCACAAGCGACCAGGACGAGAAGCAAGTGAAGCAGGGCCAAGAAGGAACACCTGAACAAGGGTGGGTTCTTTGTACAGGAGGTGCAAGGGTGATGGAAGAGAAGACCTCAGCCGGACCAAAAGAGGCCGAAAAGAAGGAGAAGGCGAAGCAGCAAAGGACGAGATCAAGGCTGTTTTGGGGGGAACCCACCAGGAAGCTCTTGAACATGAGCAGCAGTGAGGGGTTTGGGACAAGATGATCTGGCCAAGCTTCTGTCGGCCTTCCTTGGTGGTCGTGGGCGATCTGAGTGCCTTCCCTACCACGCAGCAGCACGGCTTCCGCTCGGTGGAGCCACGCGGACGCTTCCTGAGGGTCTTCTCATCCTTCCTGCGCCTGGAAATGGCTTCCAGGATTCGCTGCTCCACCACCTCCGCTGGCCCCACAACCGCTGCTCCACGGCAGCCAGGGAAGTTTGGGCAGCGGTGGGGTGAGGGACGTGGCAGGAGATGGAGGAGGCACTGGGGAGGCAGGAGGAGCTCCTGGACCGTGACAAACACCCCCTTGATGGTCCCATGGGCACCTCTGGGGCCATCTCTTGGGCAGTGTCCCTGTGGCCACCTCCGCTGGGATGAGATGTGCCGGATGCCAGCTGGTAACCTTCATCCTCAGATGGCCACCACCCCTTGAGCAGGAAGGACCATCCCCCCCAAAATGGCAGGTTTCTACCCCAAAACCCTGTGTCCCTGCGGGTGGTGGCTTTCTGAAGGCATCTCTTGGGCATTGCTGCATGGCCTCGGTGCAGGTCACCATGGCGAGGAGGAGAGGAAGAGGAAGAGGAGGCGGCGAGGAGGAGAGCGAGAGGAGGAGGAGAGGGAGAGGAAGAGAGGAAGAGGAAGAGGGGAAGAAAAGGCGGCGATGAGGAGAGCGAGAGGAAGAGGAGACAGTGAGGAGGAGAGGAAGAGGAAGAGGAAGAGGAAGAGGAAGAGGAAGAGGAAGAGGAAGAGGGGAAGAAAAGGCAGCAGGAGGAGAGTGAGAGGAAGAGGAGGCGGCGAGGAGGAGAGGAAGAGGAAGAGGGGAGAAAAGGCGGCGAGGAGGAGAGCAAGAGGAAGAGGAGGCGGAGAGGAGGAGAGCGAGAGGAAGAGGAAGAGGAAGAGGAAAGAGGGGAAGAAAAGGCAGCCAGGAGGAGAGCGAGAGGAAGAGGAGAGGGAGAGGGAGAGCGAGAGGAAGAGGAGGAGAGGAAGAGAGGAAGAGGAAGAGGGGAAGAAAAGGCGGTGAGGAGGAGAGTGAGAGGAAGAGGAGGCAGCGAGGAGGAGAGCGAGAGGAAGAGGAAGAGGAAGAGGAGGCGGCGAGGAGGAGAGCGAGAGGAAGAGGAAGAGGAAGAGGAAGAGGGGAAGAAAAGGCGGCGAGGAGGAGAGCAAGAGGAAGAGGAGGCGGTGAGGAGGAGAGGAAGAGGAAGAGGAAGAGGGGAAGAAAAGGCAGCCAGGAGGAGAGCGAGAGGAAGAGGAGGCGGCGAGGAGGAGAGGAAGAGGAAGAGGAAGAGGGGAAGAAAAGGCAGCCAGGAGGAGAGCGAGAGGAAGAGGAGAGGGAGAGGGAGAGAGGAAGAGGAAGAGGAAGAGGGGAAGAGGAAGAGGAAGAGGGGAAGAGGAGAGCGAGATGAAGAGGAGAGGGAGAGCGAGAGGAGGAGGAGGAGAGGAAGAGGAAGAGGGGAAGAAAAGGCGGTGAGGAGGAGAGCGAGAGGAAGAGGAAGAGGAAGAGGAGGCGGCGAGGAGGAGAGCGAGAGGAAGAGGAGAGCGAGAGGGATTCGGGGGGGGGGCACCTCAGGGTGGAGGGGGGGGCACCCAGGGACATGGGGGGGGGGGCACCAGAGATTGGGGGGGGCACCTGGGTAAGGGGGAGCACCCAGAGATGGGGGGGGGACACCCAATGGTCGAGGGGGTGGCACCTGGATAAGGGGGGAGACCCCAAGATTGGGGGGGGGGGGGTAGGGCACCCAGGGACATGGGGTGGGGGGGACACCCAAAGGTGGAAGGGGGGCACCCAGGGATTGGGGGGGGGGGGTGCAGACACCTCAAAATGGGGGGTGGCTCCCAGGGACATGGGGGGGGCACCTGGAGATGGGGGGGGGGGGGGGATACCCATGGGTGGGGGGGGGGGGGCATCTGGATAAGGAGGGGGCACCCAGAGATGGGAAGGGGGGGTCACCCAGGGTCATGGGGGGGCACCCATGGGTGGAGGGGGGGGGCACCCAGAGATGGGGACGGGACGGACACAGAGACCCAAAGGTGGAGGGGGGGACACCCAGGGATTCGGGAGGGGGCACGGAGAGGTGAAGGGGGGCACCCTGAGATGGGGGGGGCACCCAATGACATGGGGGGGGTCACCCAGAGATGTGAGGGGGGCACCCAAGAGTGGGGGAGGCACCCAGGGATTGGGGGGGGGGGGCACAAAGAGGTGAGAGGGGGCACCCACGGGTGGAGGGGGGGGCACCCTGAGGTGGGGGGGGCACCCTGAGGTGGGGGGGGCACCCAAAAATATGGGGGTGGGCCCGGGGGGGGGGGGCACCCTAAAATGGCGGGGGGGGGAGCGGGACGGGGCCTCAGTCCCGGGGGGGGGGAGGTGAAGGGGGGGTCCCGGAAGCCGGGGGGCACCCAGCGATGGGGGCGGGGCACCCCAGGCCGGGGGGGTTCCCTGGGGGTCCCTAAAATAGCCCCAACCCCCCCCCCCCCCCCGCGGCTTCTCCCCGCGCAGGCGCAGCTCCCCCGCGTCAACAGCGCGCGGCGGCCGCGGGGGCATGACGGGAAGGCGGCGGGGCGGAGGCGGGGCCTGAGGCCACGCCCACGGGGCGGAGACAACGCCCCTCCGGCCGGAGACCACGCCCCGCGGCGCGGAAACCACGCCCCTGGAGGAGCAAACCACGCCGCCGGGGCAAACACCACGCCCCCCTCGGCGGAGGCCACGCCCCCGGAAAGGAAACCACGCCCCTTGGAAGCGCACGCCACTCCCTGGGGGCGATAGCCACGCCCAAGAGGAGGAAGCCACGCCCAACAGGAGGAAACCACGCCCTCCGGGTGGAAACCACGCCCCCGGGATGCAGGGAGTAGCGGAGAGATCCCAGTGCCGGTCACTGCGTCACCCCAGTGCTCCCAGTATCAAACCAGTGCTCCCAGTGCCGGTCACTGTGCCCCCCCAGTGCTCCCAGTATCAAACCAGTGCTCCCAGTGCCGGTCACTGTGCCCCCCCAGTGCTCCCAGTATCAAACCAGTGCTCCCGGTACCGGTCACTGTGACCCCCAGTGCTCCCAGTCTCAAACCAGTGCTCCCAGTGCCGGTCACTGTGTCCCCCCAGTGCTCCCAGTATCAAACCAGTGCTCCCAGTGCCGGTCACTGTGCCCCCCCAGTGCTCCCAGTATCAAACCAGTGCTCCCAGTGCCGGTCACTGTGTCCCCCCAGTGCTCCCAGTATCAAACCAGTGCTCCCAGTGCCGGTCACTGTGCCCCCCCAGTGCTCCCAGTATCAAACCAGTGCTCCCAGTGCCGGTCACTGTGCCCCCCCAGTGCTCCCAGTATCAAACCAGTGCTCCCAGTGCCGGTCACTGCGTCACCCCAGTGCTCCCAGTATCAAACCAGTGCTCCCAGTATGGGTCACTGTGCCCCCCCAGTGCTCCCAGTCTCAAACCGGTGCTCCCAGTGCCGGTCACTGCGTCCCCCCAGTGCTCCCAGTATCAAACAAGTGCTCCCAGTGCTGGTCACTGTGCACCCCCAGTGCTCCCAGTATCAAACCAGTGCTCCCAGTGCCGGTCACTGTGACCCCCCCAGTGCTCCCAGTATCAAACCAGTGCTCCCAGTGCCGGTCACTGTGACCCTCCAGTGCTCCCAGTATCAAACCAGTGCTCCCAGTATGGGTCACTGTGCCCCCCCAGTGCTCCCAGTATCAAACCAGTGCTCCAGTACCGGTCACTGTGACCCCCCAGTGCTCCCAGTGCACAACCAGTGCTCCCAGTGCCGGTCACTGTGACCCTCCAGTGCTCCCAGTCTCAAACCACTGCTCCCAGTACCGGTCACTGTGACCCCCCCAGTGCTCCCAGTCCCCAACCAGTCCCCCCAGTGCTGGTCAGTTCATTCTCCCAATGCCTGCAGCCCCTCCCCCACTCCCAAGGTCACCGCCAGCCTCGACCCCTCCCCCCCCCCCCCCCCCCCCCCCCGCCTCTCCCCTCCCCCCCCAACCCCTTTCACTTTCACTTTCCCGGGATTTCCCGGCAGCGGCCGCCCCAGAGCTGGGAGTGGGGGTCCGGGCGAGGCAGACCCCGGGGAGGAGGAGGAGGAGGAGAGGAGGAAGGCTCCGGGGGTCCCGATCTCCCGCCCAGGTAAGCGGCGCCGCGACCCCCCCTGAACCGGCGGTTCCGAGCCCAAAGCTCCAGAAATTGTCATTTTTGAGCTGAAAGGTCCCTAAATTGGCATTTCTGAGCCCAAACACTCCTGAAATTGGATTTTTTTGAGCCCAAATATTCCCTAAATTGACATTTCTGAGCCCAAAAGCTCCGAAATCGGTGTTTCTGATGCCAAACTGGAGGTTTCTGACCCCCAAAGCTCCCAAAATTGCTGATTCTGAGCCCAAAAGCTCCTGAAACGGGACTTTTGGAGCACCAAAGTTACCTAAATTCATATTTCTGAACCCCAAAAGCTCTCTAAATGGGTGATTTTTGAGCCCAGAATTTCCCTAAATCGGTGCTTCTGAGCCCAAAAGCTGTGTTTCTGAGCCGAAAAGCTCCCAAAACTGGATTTTTGGAGCCGCCAAACTCGCTAAATTGGTATTTTTGACCCCAAAAGCTCACGCAATTGCAATTTCTGATCCGTAAAGCTCCCAAAATTGGGGCTTCTGACCCCAAACTGGGGGTTTCTGAGCCCAAAAGCTCCCGAAATCATATTTTTGGAGCCTTGAAACTCCCAAAATTGGTGTTTCTGACTCCAAAAGCTCTCCGAATTGCGGTTTCTGATCCCTAAGTCTCCCTAAATTGCCATTTCTGAGCCCAAAAGCTCCCCAAATCAGTGCTTCTGACCCAAAATTTGTGTTTCTGAGCCCAGAAGCTCCTGAAATTGAATTTTTGAGCCCCAAAATTCCCTGAATTCATATTTCTGACCCCAAAGCTCCCTAAATGGGTGATTTGGAGCCCAAAAGCTCCCGAAATTGCTGCTTCTGTCCCCAAATTGGGGTTTCTGAGCCCTGAAGCTCCTGAAATTGGATTTTTGGAGCCCCAAAATCTCCTAAATTCGTATTTCTGACCCCAAAGCTCCCTAAATGGGTGATTTGGAGCCCAAAAGCTCCCGAAATTGCTGCTTCTGACCCCAAGTTGGGGGTTTCTGAGCCCTGAAGCTCCTGAAATTGGATTTTTGGAGCCCCCAAATTCCCTAAATCCGTATTTCTGACCCCAAAGCTCCCTAAATTGGTGATTTTGAGCCCAAAATCTCCCCAAATTGGGGCTTCTGAGACCAAAATTTGTATTTCTGAGTCCAAAACCTTCCAAAATGGAGTTTCTGAGCCCCAAAACTCCCGAAATCGAATTTTTGGAGCCCCAAAACTCCCCAGATTGGTGTTTCTGACCCCAAAGCTCCCTAAATGGGTGATTTGGAGCCCAAAAGCTCCCGAAATTGCTGCTTCTGACCCCAAATTGGGGTTTCTGAGCCCTGAAGCTCCTGAAATTGGATTTTTGGAGCCCCCAAATTCCCTAAATTCGTATTTCTGACCCCCACAGCTCCCTAAATTGGTGATTTTGAGCCCAAATCTCCCCAAATTGGGGCTTCGGAGACCAAAATTCGTATTTCTGAGTCCCAAACCTCCCAAAATGGGAGTTTCTGAGCCCAAAGCTCCTGAAATCGAATGTTTGGAGCCCCAAAACTCCCCAGATTGGTGTTTCTGACCCCAAAGCTCCCTAAATGGGTGATTTGGAGCCCAAAAGCTCCCGAAATTGCTGCTTCTGACCCCAAATTGGGGGTTTCTGAGCCCTGAAGCTCCTGAAATTGGATTTTTGGAGCCCCCAAATTCCCTAAATTCGTATTTCTGACCCCCACAGCTCCCTAAATTGGTGATTTTGAGCCCAAAATCTCCCCAAATTGGGGCTTGGAGACCAAAATTCGTATTTCTGAGTCCAAAACCTCCCAAAATAGGAGTTTCTGAGCCCCAAAACTCCTGAAATCGAATGTTTGGAGCCCCAAACTCCCCAGATTGGTGTTTCTGACCCCAAAGCTCCCTAAATGGGTGATTTGGAGCCCAAAAGCTCCGAAATTGCTGCTTCTGACCCAAATTGGGGGTTTCTGAGCCCTGAAGCTCCTGAAATTGGATTTTTGGAGCCCCAAAATTCCCTAAATTCGTATTTCTGACCCCCACAGCTCCCTAAATTGGTGATTTTGAGCCCAAAATCTCCCCAAATTGGGGCTTCTGAGACCAAAATTTGTATTTCTGAGTCCAAAACCTTCCAAAATGGGAGTTTCTGAGCCCCAAAACTCCTGAAATCGAATGTTTGGAGCCCCAAAACTCCCCAGATTGGTGTTTCTGACCCCAAAGCTCCCTAAATGGGTGATTTGGAGCCCAAAAACTCCCCAAATCGGCCTTTCTGACCCCAAATCAACATTTCTGAGCCCCAAAACCTCCAAAATCATTTATTCCGAGCCCCAGAGCTCCCCGAATCGACGTTTCCGACCCCAAACCCTCCCGCCCGCAGATCCTCCCGCCCTCCTGCCCTCGCCGCCATGGCGTCCCCCGACGACGCCGCGCCGCTCCCCCCCGCCGTCGCCGCCCGCCGGCGAGCGCCACGCGCCGGGCCGGGCAGCCAGAGCCCGGTCCCCGAGGGACGCCGCAGCGCCGGTTCGATCCCCGCGCCGGCGCGCCGCGACTCCGACAGCAGCGACGAGTGGGAGGTGGTCGGCAGCGAGCAGGTAGCGCCGGCGGCCGCGGCCGCGTTGCGGCGGCGAGCGGGAAACCCGGGAATAACCCGGGAGAGCGCCGGGTAATTAACGGCTGCCGCGGCTTCGTTAGCAGAGGCGTCGCAGGACGATTCGCCGCCGGGAGAGGACGACGACGGCAGCGGGGTGGAGCCGGAGCCCGAAGCCCTCGGCGGGCAGCAGGTCGGCGCACGGGTAGCGCGAATTTTTCCGGGGCAAAAAAAACCATCAAATCTGAGCGTTGGAGCTCAGCGCCGTGCTCGTTAGCGTCGTTAGCATCGACGCCGGCGGAAAGGAAAAGTGAAAGCGTGGGGGGAGGGGAAAGAAGCTCCAAGCGCCGACGCAGCAGAGGAAGCGGAACTGGCGCCGCACCCGGTTCTAAAAAAACCCAGGGAACGCCGCACCCGGTTCTAAAAAAAAAATAATAACCCCAAACGCCCCTCAAAATCCCCGTTTTTCTCCTTTTTTTTGGGGGGGGCGGAGAAGGGAGTGAGGGCGTCGGTTGGGTGGGGGGAGGGGGGGCCAATGGCGGCGCGGGGGTGTTGTGCCCGCCTTCTCCGGCCAAACCCCAAAGCTCCGCTGCGAGCGAGCACCCGAAGCAGATGTTTGATACATAAGAGCCCGTTTTGAGGCAAAAAACGGGGATTTTGGGTAAGCCGCGGGCACAGGCGGGAGTTTGGGGGCCCGGCGGGGGGTGTGTAGGGGCCACTGGGTGGGTGGGGCACAGCGCTGAGGGCTCTGCGTGGTCAAAGCGGTCCCACGCTGGCCGAGTTCGAGTCTTGGAGGCCACATCGTGGTCTGAGGGGGTCCCAGAGGTCTTCCAGAAGCTCTTGCAGTCCTCCAAAAGCTCTTGTGGTGCTCCAGAAGCTCTGGTGGTCCTCCGAAAGCTCTTGCGGCCTTCCAAAAGCTCTGGTGGTCCTCCAAAAGGTCTTGCAGTCCTCCAAAAGCTCTTGTGGCCTTCCAAAAGCTCTGGTGGTCCTCCAAAAGCTCTTGCAGTACTCCAAAAGCTCTTGTGCTCTTCCAGACTTTCTTGTGGTCCTCCAAATGCTCTGGTGGCTTTCCAAAAAATTCTTGTGGCTTTCCAAAAGCTCTTGTGGCCTTCCAGAAGCTCTTGTGGACTTCCAAAAGCTCTGGTGGTCCTCCAAAAGCCCTTGTGGTATCTCTACTCATCTCCTCCCCAGGCTCCTGCCGTCCCACCACAAGATGAGATCCAGCTCCAGCAGATCCCTCAGCGCCACACCGTGTTGGAGACGGAGAGTTACCAGAACATCGCTGACTATCTGAAGGAAGCGTCTGGGGCGCAGAAGCCGAAGCGTCGCAAGAGTCTGGTGAGTCCCCTGCTGCCTCTGAAGCTCCTGGCCAAAGCTCTTGGAGGACAAGGGTTGAGCTTTCCATGGATTTTGGAGCTCAGTGCTCTACAAGTGGTAGGAGCAGGAGAAGACCCTGCCCAACCCTTGGTCTTCCGAGCTCTCATCTTCTGAACTTCCCGTTTTTTCCTCCAACTCTTCCCATTTCTCTTTTCTCCGGCAGAAGGTCCTGGGGCTCATCAAGAAAAAGAAGCAGAAGAAGCTCCACAGCGCAGGGACTGGTGAGGGGCGTTTCCTTGGTCGCGTTGTCTTCTCTGATGGTAAAGCGGGTGCTGAGCCACCTCGGCAGAGGCCCCAGGTGACAAAGAGCTGGTTGGGAGGTGGAAGCTCTCGGGGACACCGCGCCCAAAACCTCCTGGACTTGCCACCAGGAGGAGGACGGGCAGGAAGACGTGCGGGGCTGTGCCAGCGGCTGCCTCACCTCATGAGGGTCATGCCCAGAGCTGGTGGAGCTCGGGGGGACGGTGAAGACCTCACTTCTGGGGTTCTTCTTCCAAGAAGTCCATGCCCAAGCTGCGAGGAGCCCCCCATCTCCCTGGGGCACCCCCCATTTCTACCTTCCCTCGCCTCACCACCTGCTTCGAAGGTCTTAATCGGTGCTTTGTCCTCGGTTGCAGATGACCAGAAGATCAGAGAAGGTCCAGGACCTTCCAGCAGGTTCGTTGTCTGGAGGGGTGTCATCACCGAAGGGTTTGAGGTTGGATCTGGGAGGGTTCAGGTCCAGCAGCTCCCCGGGGGAAGGGCGTTGTGGTGGGATGGAGGTGCGGCTTGGGCGTCGTTAGGTCCCTTCTCTTGCAAATCCCACCTCCACTCGGCGTTCGAAGACCCCCGGGATGTCCTTCCTCGTCCCCTTCCCCCACCCAAGTGGTGACCTCTCGCTCTGAAACACCTGGGTCTTTCCGAAAGACCTCGGGGTCAACCAAGGGATCTTCAACAGGGCGGGAGGTGACGACGTGGGGGACGCGCAACCTCCAGCAACGTTGGCCAAGAACCAAAGGAAGTGGACGTGAGTGGTGGGGCGGGTGGGGCAGGGGGCGGGGCCAGCGGCAGGAGGACACGATGGGGACCCACCACCTCTTTTCCAACAAGCTGCCAGCCCAGCCAGTACCTGTTTGGTGAACACCAACCGCCTCAAGACATGATGACCCTGGAGTTTTTCGCGGTGCTGGCAGAAAATTACAACTTCAATGAAAGGTTCAAGATCTGCGTGGTCTTCTACAAAGGACCCGGCCTCTGCGAAGAATTCGCCAAAATGGAGAAAAGGTAAAAAACAACCCCC
Organism: Opisthocomus hoazin; assembly: GCF_030867145.1. NCBI lineage: Eukaryota > Metazoa > Chordata > Aves > Opisthocomiformes > Opisthocomidae > Opisthocomus > Opisthocomus hoazin. The sequence continues at coordinate 2,883,496 of NC_134449.1, read as the reverse complement.
CAAAACCATCAGATTTACTCAAATTAAGTGTTGCTGCTCTGCTTCTCCTTCGGGAGATTCAGCTCCAGGCTGGAGAACCTCGTTGGAGGTTCCTCCAAGAGCTTGGAGGTGAACCCCCGGATGGAAACGTCCTGGCGGAGTCAGAGCGTTCTGTCGTGGCTCCTCCGACCCCCCCGTCGCCAGCTGGCCTGGGGCCAGGGTCCGAGCTGGATTTAATTAGTCCCCGCCCTGATGAACCCGGGCCGTGGATTTCTCCCGGACGTTCTGACGGCCAACGAGGGCTCATCGGATGAGCCGAAACTCGACCCTTGCCTTGCGGTTGGACCGTGGAAGTTGACTCTTCGAAGCAAAGTTGACCCTTCTGTGGTCAACCCTGAGCTCTTCTTCCTCTTCCAGAGACAGAGTCATCGTGGGCAGCGCCAGGATCCCCGTTTCTCACCTCCGAGGAGGAGTCGTCTTCTACAAATACGCCGTCATCAACACCTACAGCCAAGAGCGAGAGTGTCAGCTGGAGCACCTTTCTCCCGAGCACCCCGACGTCCCGGAGACCTTCAGATCCAGGAGGGCTCAGCTGTTTCGCGTCATGAACGTACCCAACCCGGAGATCCGAGCGGGCGGTGAGCGCCGCGATTCGCCCCCCAGCCGCGGTTGTTCGTACTTCGGGAGGTCTCCGGCCGCGGGTTGGCAAGATCCGTGCACCAATCAGGGTTCCCCGTCGGGAGAAAACTCGTGGCTGGCACCTAACGCCGTAGCACCCAACGCTGTAGCACCCAACACCGTAACACCCAACGCTGTCACACCCATCGCCGTAACACCCAACGCTGTAGCACCCAACGCTGTAACACCCAACACCGTAGCACCCAACACTGTAGCATCCAATGCTGTTGCACCCAACGCTTTTGCCCCCAAAGTCGTAGCACCCAACACCGTAGCACCCAACGCTGTCACACCCAGCACCGTAACACCCAACGCTGTCACACCCAACGCCATAGCACCCAACACCGTAGCACCCAACGTCATAGCACCCAACGCTGTTGCACCCAACGCCATAGCACCCAACGCCGTAGCACCCAACGCTGTCGCACCGAAAGCCGTAGCACCCAACGTCATAGCACCCAATGCTGTCACACCCAACACCATAGCACCCAACGCCGTAACACCCAAAGCCTGACCGGAAAACCAGCGGCACCTCTTGGCCTGGAGAACCTCCCGGCCGGTTCCGTTGCCGATCTTTGACTTTCCCCCTCTCCAGGAACGTGGACCTTCTTTGAGCACGTCGAGTGCCACTTCCCCAGCAGCGGCACTGACGGTTGGAGCTTCTTCCCCAAGAAGGGGCTCAAGTGCAAGGTCCAGAAGAAATACCTGGAGCAGAATTTCTTGGCTCACGTCACTTCCTGGAATTCCCTGGAGGAGGTGGAGAGGAGACTGGATAGGTACAAAGGAAGCAGCAAAATCCGGCTTGGAGACGCCGAGGAAGGAGACGACTTCGAGATCGTCTGCGGTTCCGACGGCGAAGTAAGCGTCCGTCGAGACTTCTGGGAAGTGACGCCGGTTGTTTTTTTTTGGGGAGGGGGAGGCGTGACTTGGCTGTCGGAGGGGTGGAGCTGAGAGTCTTCTCCTGCCTGGTGCCTTTAGCCTGTAGGACCTTCCCAGACAGACGTGTGGCACCAGGGATCAGTAATTTCTCCCTGGGGAGGTGCCAGCATCTTCCACTTCCCGTTCTCCTCCCCGAACCAGGCTGTTCTTGGAGAAAAACCCACCTCGCCCAGGTAGGTGAGATGCCCTCTCCTCATTTTCGTGGTCCAGGTGAGAGAAAATATTGGAGCCTTCATCCAAGCGATCGTCAAGCGCCTGGAGACCGAGGAACAGAAACTCCCGAAGCTCCTCTTCGCCTTTCACACCTTGTTCCGCTACGGCATCCCCGTCACCTCGACCTTCGTCGCTGAGGCCGAGAAGTGCCTCCAGCTCATCGAGTTCCGAGACAAATACAATGAGTTGAGAGGGAAAAGGTGATTTTGATTGGTCGGCCGAAATTGGCTTGGGGCAACGCCACCTTTAGAAGTCCGAGGTTGGGCTCCGTTGGCCCCACGGGTGGCTTTGGGTGCTGCGCTCTCCCCTAAGGGCACGTAAACCTCGGGGTTGGTGGCTTCCAACCTGGTGAGTCTGTCTTGGGCACCTTGAAGAGCGTTCGCCATCACTGGTGTTGGTCGTCCCATGGAGACCTCTTGATCTGAGGTCTTCCCAGGCAGCTGCTGTTGGGGGTTGGGGGGAAGAGGCTCCATCGTGCGGTGGCGCGCGTCTCCCACCGGTTGGTTATGGGGAGTTTGACTTTTTTTGGACTTTTTTGGGGTTTATTTTTTGCAGCAAATACTTTCAGTCACTGAAGGAAATGTGTCTCGGGACCACTGACGGCACTTTGTGGATCTGGTTGGTCCCGCTGCTCTACGCGATCAAGGAGAAGGCGGAGGACCCCTTTTTCTCCTACGAACCACCTTCCCAAGTCTTCAAACAGCTGAGGGTGGACGAAGAGAAGCAAAGGTGGGTCTGAAGGTCCAACCCAACCTATTCCGTGATCTTCCACTAGCTCAGGTTGCTCCAAGCCCTGTCCAAACTGACCTTGAGCACTTCCAGGGATGGAGCACCCACAACGTCTTTGGGCAGCCCGTTCCAGTGTCTCACCAACCTCATTACTGTACATTTCTTCCATAAGTTCGGTCTAAACCCACCCTCTTTTGGTTTGAAGCCGTTGCCCTGGCCCAGGTTCAGGACCTCACACTTGGCCTTGTTGAACTTCATGATGTTGGGACGGGATCACTCCTCCAGCCTGTTGAGGTCAACTGGAACCCTGAGTTTTGTCCAAATGACCTTAAAATGGGGGAATTTCCAAAAATTCCCATGTAAGATCACTTGTGGTCAAAGCCCAGCTCCTCCTTCCAGCCTCCAGCCTGCTTGGCTGGAGGTCACCACTGTGCTCACGGTCATGGTGCCACCTCGAACGCCACCAGCATGCCTCCTGGTCCTCCAAAGTCTGTCTAAGGTTCTTGACCTGCTTTCCTAGGAAAGTTCTGAAGATGATAGACGCTCACAAGACCTTGATTGGAAGATGTGCTCCGCTGGCAAAGATGGTGGTGGAGATGGTGGCCTTGAAGAACTTAACCAGGGACCCTTTGCCTGACATCAGGCTTCCGATCCAGCTCCTCTTGAACACTGTGCACGGGCGCATCCTGGACGCCAGTAGAGACTCCTGCCAAGTGCACGTAAGGACAGCTGGCAGGAGGCCTTCTTCTGCTCCGTGGGGAGCGGTGGGGCTGTTTCAGCGCGGGATAGAATGTGTCCTTGGTTCCTACAGAGATTTTCAGCAGAACTGGAGAACTTTATTGTAGAAACCTGGGGTTAGAGCTGAATCCTGGGACTGAAAGAAAGGAAATCTTTCTAATCTTGCCAGAAAACTTAGGTTTTCAAGCGTAGGAGCTCCTCAGCAGTGGCAGCGGAAGCCTCCTCCCGTTTGTCCTCCATGCCTTTCTGTCCTCTTTTTCAGGAAGAGAGTCTGAACGTGGCTTTGGAAAGCATCGCCACCAGGATGGACTCCTGGTTCAAGGACTTGTGAGTGGGGGCTTCCGGAGGGGAGAGGGGCCGCAGTACCTCCTTCGAGGGTCTGGGGAGGGAGGGATGGAGCCCTAACCACGATCCGTCCGTTGCTTTGGTTTTTTTTGACATCTTTAACCCCATCGTGGCTGGAGAGCGTGGAGATCCACAAGGGTCGTGTCCTATCAACCTGCCCACGTTTCGCAGCCTGCGGGCAGCCCCCGTGGTCAGGTAGTGAAAGCGAACACGACCGCGAGGAGCATTTGGTCCTTTCCTCGTGTCCGCAGGTGCCCGTCGGGGTCCTCGGAGCAGCCGCTGAAGCCCACGAGCGAGGACGAGGTCTTGCAGTGCCTGAACTTGGTGTACATCTTGCTGAAGCAGCTCTTGGAGGGGCTGGTGACGGCGGTGCCCTTCAGCTCCGTGACAATTGCACTGCAGATACTCGGGATGTTCTTCAGCAAAGCGGATTTGCTCCGAGGGAATAAGGTGAGAACGAGGTCAGTGGCCTCCTCTGTGGCCGAGGAGAGCCTGGAGCTTCTGGCTCACTCTTCACTTCTTTGACTCCTCAAGGAATTCCAGCAGTTTACCTCAGCGGGAAGGTTTCAAGAGTTTTCACGGCTGAGCACGCCGTGGCTGGAGAGACACTTCCAGAGGGCGCCCACGGACAAGAAGTCCTTCCTGAAGAACACCGAGGTGAGCGACGAGACCCAGAGATCGAGGCGAGCCACAACCCCAGGTAGATCCGGGTGTTCCTTGAGGTCCAGATGATGGGTTTGGCTCTTCCCTCGTAGATGTGGCAGCAGCTGCTTTCGGTGAAGATCCTCTGCACGGAGTGGACCGAGCAGTGGCAGGGTTTGATCCGTGACGCATTCGATAAGTGGCTGAAGAAGGTGAGTTATGGAGACCCTCCGGCTGGCGGGGGATGGTGCTGCTGGTCTTTGCCGTGCTGGGTTTTGCCTCGGTCACCGTTTTGGTGGTCGGACTCGAGGAGGCTGGGAAGGACCCAGGAAGCAGCTGCCCTCCGAAGCTTTCCCTTGCCGTAGGTCAACGACAAACACCTCGTGGACTTCTACTGCGCTTTCCTGGAGAAGCACGACAACACGGAGTTGGAGAGCTGCTTCACGAGCCGTGTCACCCAGTGGATCGGAGACCTCGACAAAAGCAAGGTGGGAGAGCTGCCACCCCTCCTTGGGGTGGTTGGAGGCCTCTCCGTCCCCCTTTGCCAATGCTTTTACAACTCTGTGGGAGGGGAAAGGTCCTCCTGAAACCACTGCGAGTCCACAAAGCCCCTCAAGAGGAGAAACTTCTCTTCCTTCCAGGAATCCATGCTGAACCTCGTGATATCCACGTTCTGCAAGATGAACCACCGTCCTCCTGGGAAGGTGCTTTCCGTCCTCGTGGAGAAATCGTGTTCGGAGGTGAAGAGGCTGCGCAGCGTCGACGTGTTCGATGAGACCACCGGCCCGGTGTTTGCAAACCTGCTCAACACTCCTGGACTCTGCGATCTCCTTTCTGCTGTCCGTGAGTGTCCCCTGGGTGGTTTGCTTGGGAGAAGCTCTTGGTTTGTGAAGCAAGCTAGGAAGGAGGAGCAGATCTTTTCACAGGGACCTGCCGATTTTGGTTGCGATGCAAAAGGAGATGGGGGGAAAAATGGTCTTCCACGCTAGAAAAATAAAGTTGCATTCCAGGAATGGAGGGACATCTCAATTTCCCTCCAGGAGTGGAGGGACGACTTGATTTCCCTCCAGGAATGGAGAGGTGTCTGGATTTCCCTCCAGGAAAGGAGAGATATCTTGATTTCCCTCCAGGAATGGAGAGACGTCTCGAGTTCCCTCCAGGAAAGGAGAGATGTCTCGATTTCCCTCCAGGAATGGAGGAACATCTCGTTTTCTTTATCCCATCGCTTCGTTGCACGCTCAGCAAGCGTGGGACTTCCTGTTGAGGGGAAAGATGTGACGGGGCCAAAGCGCGTCCACGCAAAGCTAGGCAGCAGAACAAGAGAGAGGTGGTGGCATCACCACGTTCAGAGGGTTTCCGTGGTTGGACAAAGCCTGGTCTGAGGCCAGTGTTGGCCCTTCGTTGATCACAAGATGGAGGACAGGACAGCTCATGGTGGCTGTAGCTTCTGGCACCACCAGAAAGACTGTGGGCTTGTGTCTGTAGCCACCCTTCCCGTCGTAGCTGTTGGCTGCGGTGGAATTGTCCCTTCACCACCCTTTGGCGAGAACAAAGCCACCCAGCATCTTCTCCTGTGCCCCAGCCTCTCCTGGAAGGTCTCCACGTCCACGTGAGCAGGTCGCTCAACTTCGGATGCGATCTCCTAGGTGGTCGCCTTGGTTTCTGTGGTGGTCGCCGTGGTTTCCGACATGGTCCGCGTGGTTTCTGAGGTGGTCACCGTGGTTTCCAAGATGATCACTGTGGTTTCCAAGATGATCTGCTTGATTTCCATGGCGGTCACCATGGTTTCCAAGATGATCCGTGTGGTTTCTGAGGCGGTCACCATGGTTTCCAAGGTTGTCACCATGGTTTCCAAGATGATGTGTGGTTTCCGAGGCGATCCACGTGGTTTCCAGGATGATCCACGTGGTTTCTGAGGTGGTCCACATGGTTTCCAAGGAGGTCGCCATGGTTTCCAAGATGATCCGTGTAGTTTCCAAGATGACCCGTGTGGTTTCCTAGATGGTCTCCATGGTTTGGTTCAGGCAGGGGGGATATACCTGAGTTTCCCAAAGGAAATTGGGAATTTTTTTTTCCAAGATGCTGGTTTTGATGGTTGAGGTGGAAAGCAACCACGCGTCTGTCCTCCACAACAGTGGGATGACAGAACCCCATGAACTGGAAGCTGTTGGCTCTTCCCAAGGATTCGGCTTCAAACAAAACACGGGAGAGAAATTGCCGGCTGCCTTTCACCAAATTTTGTTTATTTTCCAGGAGAATCGGAGCACAAGTTCCAAGTTCAGCTCAGCAAAGTGGCGAAAACCCTCCTGTCCCGGGTCTACACGCTCTCCACCTTCGTGGGAAACGGCGTCCTCTCAGGAGATGTTCCTTGCAGCGTCCTTGCCGGCGTCTTGGAGCGGCAGGAGGTGTTTAAGAAGATGCTGCACACCTGCGGTGAGTTTGGAGTTTCCAGCCAGGGTGCCTGCTCTTTGATACATGGCCAACAGGAGATACATCTCCACTTGGTTAAAACCCAAGGAAAGGGGGCGAGTCCTCCAAATCCTGCTCTTAGAATGAACTTTTTTGATATTTTTTGGTGTTTTTCTGGGGCAAGTAGTCCAAATTCTTCTTTAAGAATAAACTTTATTGATATTGTTGGTGGTTTTGGGGGCAAAACCTCCAAATTCTACTCCAAGAATAATTTTTTTTTGCTGTTTTTTTGGGGCAAGTCCTCTAAATTCTGCTCTAAGCATGAACTTTTTCGATATTTTGTGTGTTTCTTGGGGGGCAAGTCTTCCCAATTCTTCTTTGAGAATAAACTTTATCGATATCTTTGGTGGTTTTGGGGGCAAATCCTCCAAATTCTGCTCCGAGAATAAGCTTTTCAGTGGTTTTGGGGCAAGTCCTCCAAATTTCTGCTCCAAGAATGAACTCCATCCATATTTTTCGGTGGATTTTGGGGGCAAGTCCTCCAAATTCTGCTCAGATGATAAATTTTATCGATATTTCTGGCAGTGCTGGCAGCTTTGGGAAGAGGCTGCAGGCTTTCTGCAAACTGCCACGCTCATCTTTTTTTCGATGGCAGGGGTTGTGTTCCCTGCAACTTTTCTCTTTCCAAGGGGTTCTCCTTCACGTCTCGGTCTTTTTTTTGTTTTCCCCCCCAGATTCTTCTTTCTCCAAGTGTATAACGAAAGTGCTGGATGTCCGGAAGCAGGAGTTTGAAGAGCTGGAACGGCAGAAGAAGCAAAGATGCTCCTTTATCTGCCTGTGCCACTGCATAGAGGACATCATAAAAGGTACTGGTTGGGTTAATGGAGCTTCTTCTGCACTTCTTGAGTGGGGAAATGTCTCCTAAAACACGGAGTCTCACGGTGAGGTGGAGGGAACGGCGATGGGGCAAGCTGTTGACTTCACGGCTTGTCGTTATCGGTGGAGAGATGCATGACGTGAGTTCCTTCTCATTCTTCCCACCTGGTTTAGTGGACAGAAGTATCGTGGAGAACAGCATCGCGGACAATGAAAGCTTGAAGGATCAGATCTTGGTGAGGAAGTTCTCCATCGACGGCAAGAGTGAAATGGGATCGCACGTCCTCGACGATTACAGCAGCATGATGGCAAAACTGTACCTCGTGGAGGAGAGCCTCTGTTTCCGTAGGCTGTGGATGATGAGAGCAGAGCAAACCAAAGCCACAGTCCCAGAGGATCAAGTTTTCTCTGTTAAAGACGTTCAAGAAAAAATCTATGAGCCCGCCATCGCTGACTTTCGCAAAATCTACCTTTCCCTCAAAGACTTCTCCATCACCCTCGGGACCGTGCAGAAACAGTTCGAGAAGCTGCTGGGACGGAAGGATCAGCTCCGGGAAGAGCTTCAGATCATGGAGAACAGCGAAGGGCCAAAGGGTGGGAAAGCTCACTGGATCGCGGGTGTGGTAGAGAGGATCGAAAATTACCTGACCCTCTCGAAAGTGGTGAACACTGCCAAGATAATTGATGCTCTGAGACAGAAGCTTCAGCTGGAGGGCGATTTCCAGAACCTCAGTGACCTGACGAAATACGTACGTAGGAGATATTGGTGGGGATCGTGTTGGGGGCTCTTGGGAAATCCAAGCGGAAGGCCACACATGGTGGCTTCTGCTCCAATCCTGCTGGGTTCCTCCTCAACTAGACTCAAGGGATAGACTGGAGGAGTGACTTCCAGAGGCCTACAGAGATGAATGGCAGAGCTCAGAGGGTTGTCATCAGTGGTGCTGAGTCTGGTTGGAGGCTGGTAACTAGTGGTGTCCCTCAGGGGTCAGTACTCGGCCCAGTCTTGTTGAACTTCTTCATCAATAACCTGGATGAAGAGTTAGAATGTACCCTCAGCAAGTTTGCTGATGACACCAAACTGGGAGGAGTGGTGGAGACACCAGCAGGCTGTGCTGCCATTCAGAGTGACCTGGACAGGCTGGAGAGTTGGGCAGAGGTGAACCTGATGAGGTTCAACAAGGGCAAGTGCAGGGTCCTGCGGCTGGGGAGGAACAACCCCAGGCACCAGGACAGGCTGGGGGGGACCTGCTGGAGAGCAGCTCTGCGGAGAGGGACCTGGGAGTGCTGGAGGACGACAGGGTGACCATGAGCCAGCAGCGTGCCCTGGGTGCCAAGAAGGATGATGGGATCCTGGGGTGCATGAGGAGGAGTGTGGGCAGCAGGGCGAGGGAGGTTCTCCTCCCCCTCTGCTCTGCCCTGGTGAGGCCCCATCTGCAGTGCTGGATCCAGTGCTGGGCTCCCCACTTCAAGAAAGATGAGGAGCTACTGGGGAGAGTCCAGCGCAGGGCTACGAGGATGAGGAGGGGACTGGAGCATCTCTCCTGCGAGGAGAGGCTGAGGGAGCTGGGCTTGTTCAGCCTGGAGAAGAGAAGGCTGAGAGGGGACCTTAGAAATGCCTCTAAATATTTGCAGGGTGGGGGTCAGGAGGACGGGGCCAGACTCTTTCCAGTGGTGCCCAGCGACAGGACAAGGGGCAACGGGCACAAACTGGAGCCGAGGAAGCTCCAGCTGAACCCGAGGAAGAACTTCTTCCCTCTGAGGGTGACGGAGCCCTGGCCCAGGCTGCCCAGGGAGGCTGTGGAGTCTCCTTCTCTGGAGATATTCCAGCCCTGCCTGGACGCGGTGCTGTGCAGCCTGCTCTGGGTGACCCTGCTTGGGCAGGGGGTTGGGCTGGGGGACCCACAGAGGTCCCTTCCAACCCCGACCATTCTGTGATTCTGTGTAATTCAAGAGCAGACTTGGGATTGAGGCCAAGACCTCATCTTCTTTGAGGAGGAAGAGGCAGAACTGAGCTGCTTTCACTCTGTTCCCACCAGACTCATGTTGTGTTTTGTTTCTTTTTTTTCTTTTTATTCCCTCCAGGAGGAGCAGGAATTCCAGAACAAGCGACTCGATTTTATGACCGAAAACTTAATGAAGATGCAAAAAAGTTTGAGCGACATTCCCCAGGGAGTCTTGGACTTTCTGAAGGAGCTGCTGGAATGTGCAAGGAAAGGTTTTACCTCCTGGATCAAGACCATAATAAAAGGTGGGCTGGAAGGAATGAAGTCCTCAGATACGGCAACTGAAGGAGACCACGTAGTCCTTGTTTGTCCCCGCATCCAGCATGGTGTTAGATAAATCAGACCAGAGAAATTCCTAGATTGTCTCTCTCTTATTTTTTCTTTTTTCTTTATTTTTTTCCCCCTAGACAAGACAGAAATCCCTGTCTTTGTGGAGTTGGCATCCATTTCTGCGGGGGAAAACGACATGGATATCGACAGAGTGAGCTTCTTCCGTGACGCCATGGCCGCTTCTGCCCCCATCGTGTTAGACCTGAGTCCCACAGCTGGATTTAAGGAGTTCTTTAACGCTCTGTCTTCCATTGGAGAAGCCATCGTGAAGGACAGTAAGCTTCCCAAGAAGCTGGTGAGTCTTCAAATCCCACATCCAAAAGTCACTTGGATACTTGGGCCAAGTTGTGCATGCATAAGTGTCCGATGCCATCTAAGATGGTTTCCCCGGGTCATCCATGTGGCCCTGGCAGATGTGACACAGGACCCGGCAAAGGCTGTGCTCTTTTTGGAGCAGAAGCCTGGTGGAACATCTCAAATGACTGGTGGAACATCTCAAATGACCTCGCACCTGCGTGTGGATGACTGGAGGAGACGCAGTAGGTGTTGTGAATAGGAGGACATGAGTTCTGGAGTCTGCAGCTTAGGATCAGAGAATAGTTGAGGTGGGAAGGGACTTCTGGAGGTCATCTATTCTACATGTCCTCCTTAAAGCCCTGGGGTCAGGTAGGGCAGGTTGCTGACAGCGAAGTCCGATTGGGTCTTCAGCATCTCCAGGGTTGGAAGACTCCAGAATCTGTTTCAGAATTTGATAGAAAAAGCTTTTCTTCTGTCGAACGGCCTTACACTCTGCTCCCCACTGAAACCAGAGCGGAGGACGAGAGCTTCACCACACGTCAACGCTCTGGGGCGTTAGGATAGGTCCAGCTCTGGGCCTGTGTCTCCTCAGAAGCCACAGGAAGCTTCGTCCTCAGAAGAAACAGTCACGGAAACCCCACTCATGTCAAACCGGGAGTGGGGGAGTGGTGCTCAACATCCTTCCAGCTGGTGACTGGGTTTCCCTTTGTTTCTTCTTTCACAGAAAGATTCCTGCGACAACAGGGAGTGGATTCAGCTGGTTCACGACTCTCACGGCTCTGTGGAGCTTTCTTCGATCTCTCAAGCCAGAAGCATCAACAGAAATGGGATTTTTACCATCTCAGCACCTCAAAAATTCAAGGTAAAGAGTTTCCAAGATGGTTTCTTGCCTGGCTGGATTTTTTAATCCTGCTGGGAGAAAGGATCTTTCTTGAGGTCATCTTCCGATGTGCAACATCTCCAGTTGGGTTTGCGACTAGCACGATCTCATACCGCCAATTTTCTGCTAAGCCTTGATTATTTTCAGCAGAAAGCAGGCTTTTCTTTCCCCGAGGGGAATGGTACAATATATGAGGAGTCCTGGTGTGCAGTCAAAGCTACCTAAAAGGCCATGGCATTGGTTGTCTTCTCTGCTTCCCAGGCTACGCTCGAGGATTGTGTCTCCTTGCGCCTGCTGAATGACAGCAAGGAGAGCGCGTTTCCAGCTGGGCAGAAGGCCAAGAAATACAGCTTGTCTCAGCTCACGGAGCTCCAGAACAAGCTGATGTTGATGGCCACCAAGGTTGAGCAGGGCAGAGAGGAGGCTAACCGTTTCCTGGAGGTAAGTCGCAGCACGGCGCCGACATCTGCCTGAAAACCAGTGGCCTTTGGGCTTGGGATTTGGCTGGAATGATTTCTGGGAGGCTCATCCATGATCTGCAGTTCCGGCCTTTCACGAGCAAAGGTGTTCCTCAGGGATGACGCCCACTTCCCAAGCTATAGGAGCGGGATTTCCTTCCCTAAGCATTCTTCCTCACTTGCGGTGCCCAACAACTTGTCCAAGACCTTTCGTACTTCTCTGTGGAGGAACTCATGGAATGGTTTGGGTTAGAAAGCACCATTGAAGACCAACTTGTCCACTGCCCTGCCATGGACAGGGACATCTTTCACTGGATCAGGTTGCTCAAAGCCCCAATCAACCTCCAAAAGAGGGTTTTCAAGTACCAATTTTTATACCTTTGATAAATCTTTGGCAGACCTTGGTGAGGTGGGACTAAGTCAGTTATTAGGTGTTGACTGGCTCTTGGCATGGCACATTGTGTTGTCAGAAGCGGGAATCAGTGGTTCGGTACTCCCTCAGGGCGGGAAGCTTAGTACGTGCTTACGGGGTCTTCTGTTTTTTAACTGAAGCAACATCTGGGGGAGTGGCCTTCGTCACACCCCAGGTGCCGCCCAGGTGATAGTGGTGGGCCATCACCCATTGCTTCTGTCTGACAGGATAAGCGAAGCTCCTTGTTCAAGTCAAACATCTCCCTTTTGTTAACGCTTCGGTGCTGGACACACCAGTCCAAGCAAGTCTTCCTTTGGCATTGACAAGGCCAGCAAGGCCATCGACCTGTTTCCCTGTTGCTTCCTAAAAAACAGCAGTCCCTGGCTCATCTCTGTTACTCAGAACTCCATCCCCTTCCCGAAGTCCAGTCTAAAGCTCTCTGTAGAGGTCTGGCCAACTTGTCGGTGAAGACCCAGTTGTCCCAGTTGGTCAGATGAATCTCACCATCTCCCAACAGACCCGGCTTCTCAAGGGCAGACCCAGCTCATCAAAAGTAGCCCTGGCTTCTTGAGGATAGACCCAACTTCTTGAAGGTAGACCTGGCTTTTCAAGGGTAGACCTGGCTTCTCAAGAGTAGCCCCAGCTTCTTGAAGGTAGACCTGGCTTTTCAAGGGTAGACCCGGCTTGTCAAAGATAGATCTGGCTTCTCAAGGGTAGACCTGCCTTCTCAAGGGTAGACCTGCCTTCTCAAGGGTAGACCCGCCTTCTCAAGGGTAGACCCGGCTTCTCAAGGGTAGACCCGCCTTCTCAAGGGTAGACCCGCCTTCTCAAGGGTAGACCCACCTTCTTAAGGGGAGACCCAGCTTCTCAAGGGTAGGTCCATGATCGTAGAAGCCCAGACCTTGAGTACGGCACCAGCCATGCCGCTAGACGCTCCTGGGCCTTCACTGCCTTCCCTCCTCCACACATCCATGTCTCTCTTGTACCGGGGATCCTACAGCTGTACAAATGTCTGGAAGAAAGCGTGACCCGAGCGGTGTGTGGAAGCTGCTGGGAACATGCTGCAGCACATGATCCATTTCCCTGTTGTGCCTTTGGTGTGTTACAGATACTGGAAAAAGTTGAAGCAGTTGGAAAGTTGTACCTGGAGCTTCTCGGCGTTAGCAACATCCTCTTCATCAACTGGAAGGCTGACATCTACTGCAACCCCCAGCAACATGTGAAAGTCTACACGGAGTTTGGAATTGCGGGGATCCTTGTTCAGAGCACAAGACCCCTCCTGGAGGAGCTGAGCAACCTCTCCAAAGCATTGGAGCATTGCCTGGAAGAGTGGAAGAAGTACCTGGAGACTCAGAGGGACACCTACTACCATCTCAACCTGTTCACCGCGCACCAGCTCTTCTATTTATGCAGCCAGCTGGCCAGAGTCCACAAGGGCATCGTCGAACCGCAGGTGCTCACCATGCTTTCCGTCATCAAGCATGACATCAGCGAAGAAGACATCAAAAAAGCCCTGGCGGATGCGCTGATGACTCCGCTGGACACCGTCAACACGTCGGCGGGAGGCGAGGAATCCGTCACCTGGCACGACTACATCATTCGTTTTCCCCAGCTCATCAAAAGCTTGGCCGAATCGGGCTACGACGAGTCCGTGGCAAAGGCAGCCTTGCAGAGCTGCCTGTCTGACTCACCCATCACAGAGCAGATGCTCATGGATTTCGCCTTCGAGCAGGGTGACGACAAGGAGTTGGTTGAAGAGCTCAGCAAGCTGTACGAAGAGAAGAAAGAAGACTTCCTGCAGAAGAGACGGAAATTTAAGACCGGGAACCGAGATGCTGATGAGGTTTCCTTCAGCAGCCTGGCCGACGAGGAGTTGGCCGCCTCCTTTGAGAGCTTGCCGTCCATTTACGACAAGGTGATTCTGCTCTGGGATGCCTACTGTAAGAAATTCGCTGGACTGGTGTCTGATAAATACATAGGCTTGGATGTCTTCGGGGAATTGCTGAAGCGCTTGGCTGCTCTAGAAAGCACGTGCGTGGAGAGAAGTTTACCCGTCGGCTTCGAAGAGAGAAAACCAATTCTTGTCATGTGCAAGGAAGAGGAAATGTTACCCAACATGTTATTCGTCTACCGGCACACTGAAGCGGCGCCTCTCCCATCGTACGACGAGGTCCTGGTGTGCACGCCGGACACAGAGGAGGAGGAGGTGGAGCTGCTTGTCAGGAGAGCTCTTTCCCCAGGTTCCCGGGACCAGAAGATCTACTGTTTGCTGGGCGCTGACAAATTAGTTTATAAAGTTTCCAAACAACTCGAGTTTCACTTCTTCCGCCTGGTGCAATCTTCCAGCATCCCCAACTACAGATTCATCATCTTCTGCAACGCCAAAGCTCACAACTCCTACGTTATCACGGCCTTCGATGCCTACAAGGTGACTTTCCCGTGCTACTCTGAGACAGAAATCCAGACCTACCTGAAGATGCACCTCAAAGTGCCGAGCGGCACAGCCCCCGTCGCTCAAGCCTTCGACGAGCCCCACCAGCAGAATGTGAAGTTTGTCTTTTCGGAGAAAGCAGGAATGGGTAAGTTTCTGGGGGAGTCGTAGTCCGAGTTGTACCTCAAACCGAGGAGGCAAGGTGGCACACTGTGCTTCTGGGGAGAGATTTCCTTGTTTTGGGTCGCATCCAAGTGTAGAAGGGCAGAGGCTTGACAAGGGTCTTTTCCACTCCTTAGGGAAGTCTCTCTTTGTGGACAACACCATCGGCAAGGTCTGTGCCCAGCTGGGTGGCACGCTGCTGCTCCACAAAACCATCAGGCTGATGGAGTCGGACATTGATTACCAGTTCTTGGTGGAGGAGCTTTTCTCCGTCAACCAATCCGTGACCGAAATTCAGCCCAGCGTCTTCCACATCGACGTGTCTCCAGTGGTGAGTGCCTGGATCTTAGAGCAGACAAGAAGAGGTGGTGAAACACGGCAGACTCTACACACAAGGAGGGAGAGAAGGGGGTGGAAACTCAAATCCAGCCCAATCCGAACAGCAAGCGTCTTTTGGCAGGCTTCTGCGTCGATTTTCATTTGGTTTTCTTCCCCTGCCAGGTATCGAAAGGTCTCTACCGGCTGCTGATCCACCTGTGTATCCTGCGGCACATCCAGAGTCCCGACGGCTTGGTCTGGAAGTGCAGACCCTCTCATCTTTACCTGATTGAGTACCTGGCGAAGGGGAAAGGTCTCAGCAGTACGAGGAAGCAGGAGGTATTGTGGGGGGGAAGTTCTGTGCTTGGGTGGAGGAACCATTAAGGCTGAGCATGAGTCCATCTGCTAAACTCCAACGTCTCCACCGACGCGGTGCATGGCTTAGAGTCTGCCCCTCCAGTGGGGCAACGTCTCACCTACGTAGCAGGAACCAGGCCAAGCATGTCTCTAGTCCAAGGGAAACATCAGGCCCTGCGCTGAGTTTTGGAGGAAAAGGGGAGTTTTTTCATCCCCAGTTTTGCTATAACTTGAAACTCGCGTGTGGTTTCAAAGCTGATCTGCAGCTGAGCCATGCTTTGGAGTTACCGAAGGTGTGAAACGCACCCCAGACTCACTAGCGGTCGATCATTCATCTGTGGTTCCTCACCATACCTTGAATATTCGCCGAGTTCAGGTCCCTCCATCTCCAAAAGGATTTTTTGGAGCAGGAGAAGGTGTAGGGGAAGGTAACAAGATCGCCCAACCCGAGACAGACCTTAACGGTTGTAGGGATTTCAATCCACATGAAGGCTTGGAAAAATCTTGGTGTTTCTACATGTTTTCCAAACCTGCTAAACCGTTTTTTTGACCAGGGGGAAATAAAAATAAAAAAGGATTTGGTGATGTAGGCGGATGTGGGAGGATGGGGAACAATCCTCATGGTGATTTTGTGTCCTCTCACTTTTAGATGTCCATTGAAATGGAAGAAAAATTTCTGGATCTTTTTCCTACCGTGGAGTGTGTATCGCCGCTGCGCGTGCTCGACTTGCTGGGACACGGCAGCTCTGCCCCTCCTGCAGAACTGAGGGAGGAATGGTTTGACCAGGGCAAGCTAAAGAGCGAAGTTTTCCAAAGGTCCTACCAATACCTCAGCAGGTACAAACGGAAGGAAAACCTTGACCATTTCACTTTCGTCCCTGGAAAGATCGAAGGGACAGAGAAAGAATGCCTGGAGTGCTTGATGGAGTTCTGCGAGAGGAGCAGCCCCTCCTGGACTGAGGTCAGCAACTTCACGCACTTCTTGAACTTCCAGCTAAGAAAGTGTGAGAAATCAGTCTTCTGCAGCCCGGTAGTCGGAACGCAGTTCGCTGGCTTCAAAACGTTCGTCGTCAAGTTCATGATCGCCATGTCCAAGGACTTCGCCATGCCTTCCCTCGACATGTCCGACGAAAGCGTGCCGAGCGAGGAGTGGAAGGAGGTGGACAGCGTTTTGAGGAAGTACGAGCTGAGGCGCAAGTGGGAGCAGGAGTCTCACCCTTACATAGTCTTCCACGCCGAGGATGATTCCATGGAGTTTTTAGGTTTTCACATCAACCAGAACTACGACGCGATCGACGCTTATACCCAGGCTGTTTTGGAGAAGGCGGTTATGAGTAAGAACTTATACACCACCTTGGCGTACCAAAACGTTCCTTTCAATAAGAAATTCGAAGCCTTATCCAGAACCGAGCAGTTGGAGGCCCTCTGCAGAGTCTTCGGTGTGAAATGCCGGGAGGATCCTGATCCTTCCTACCAGTTGACTCTGGACAACACCATGAAGATGCTGGCCATTCACCTGCGGTTCCAGTGTGGGATCCCTGTGATCATCATGGGTGAAACTGGTTGTGGGAAGACAAAGCTGGTGGAGTTCATGTGCAACCTGCAAAGGGCAGGCAGGGACATTCCGAATATGATAGTGGTGCGTGTTCACGGCGGCACCACCTCCAAGACCATCCAGAAGAAGGTGATGCAGGCCATCGAGCTGGCATGCACCAATGAGGAAGAGCACAACATAGACACGGTGCTCTTCTTCGATGAAGCCAACACCTCGGAGGCCATCTTCGCGATCAAAGAAGTGCTGTGCGACCACAGCGTCAACGGAAAGCGGATTTCCACAGGCCGCTTGAAGGTGGTGGCCGCTTGCAACCCTTACAAGAGGCACACCAAGGCAACCATTGAGAAACTGGAGAAAGCTGGCTTGGGATACCGTGTCCGGAGTGAAGACACCCCGGAGAAGCTGGGTTACATTCCTTTGCGCCAGTTGGTGTACCGGGTGCAGCCCCTTCCTCCCAGTTTATTGCCTCTGGTCTGGGATTTCGGGGAGCTGAATGAGAAGACGCAAAGCCTGTACATCCGGGAGATTGTGAAGTCCACCGTGGAGACCGAGATCCCTGCGGGGAACCTGGACATCTTCACCGATGTCATTTCAACTTCCCAGAAGTTCCTGCGAGAGAGGAAGGACGAATGCAGAGTCGCCAGCCTCCGGGACATAGATCGCTGCATGAAGATAGTGTTGTGGTTTTACGACTTGAGAGACCTACTCTTCCACGAGATTGACGAGAAGAGGAGGAGGAAGGAGAAAGAGGAACCAACCTTAAACGATGCGCAAAGGGCTTTGGTCCTTTCGGTAGGGGTCTGCTATTACGTGTCTCTGGAGAGCCGCCAAGAGTATCTAGAGGAGGTAGCAAAATGCTTCTCGGTCCCCGCATCCCAGCTGCAGCAAGAGATGGAGTTGTGCCAGGAGGTGTTTCTCGATAACCTCTCCATTGGTAAGGCGACAGCCTGCAACAACGCTCTGAGGGAGAACATCCTCATGATGGTTGTCTGCATGGACCTCCGAGTGCCGCTTTTTCTGGTTGGGAAGCCGGGGAGCTCCAAATCCCTCTCCAAAACCATCGCCGTGAATGCCATGAAAGGCACGTTGTCTGAAAAAAAGTTGTTCAAAAGGTGCAAAGAGATCCAGCTGGTCTCCTTCCAGTGCAGCCCCCACTCGAAACCAGAAGGCATCATCTCCACCTTCCGACAATGTGCCCAGTTCCAGAAGGGCAAGAATCTGAAGGAGTTTGCCTCCGTGGTCCTGCTCGACGAGATCGGTCTTGCAGAAGACTCGCCCGATATGCCGTTGAAGACGCTGCATCCTCTGCTGGAAGATGGCTGTGTTGACGATGAGAAGCTGGAGGCCTACAAGAAAGTTGGCTTTATGGGCATCTCCAACTGGGCCTTGGACCCTGCCAAAATGAACCGGGGCCTCCTCGTCTTTCGGACGGAACCTAGCGAGGAAGAGCTGGTGAAGACGGCCAACGGCATCTGCGCTGACCAACCTCACCTGGAGATGATCAAACACTTGTTCCCCATCCTGGCCAATTTCTACTGCAACGTGCTGAAAACACAGAAAACAGAGTTCTTTGGGCTTCGCGACTTCTACAGCTTAATCAAGATGGTTGTGTACTACACACAGGGCATGAAGCGCAGTTCTCAAGAGGAGGTCCTCGTCAAAGCCATTCAGAGAAATTTTGGAGGCTCCAGCGAAATCCATCCGCTGGAAATCTTCCGTAGCTGCGTCAGCGAGGTGCGCCTCAGCCACTTGAAGGAAACCAGCTGCATCCGTCTGCTGGAGGAAAACATAGACAAACGGCAAGTGGGGTTCATGTCTCGTTACCTCCTGTTGCTGACGACCAACAACTCCGCCTTTCAGATCATCCAGATGACGCGGCTCATAGATGCTGGCAACTGCGACATTATATTTGGCTCCGGTTTCCCACGGGACCAGGATTATTCCCAGGTGTGTCGCTCCGTGAACAGGGTGAAAATTTGCATGGAGATGGGCAGGCCCGTTGTCCTCCTCAACATCCAGAACCTCTACGAGAGCCTTTATGATACCCTCAACCAGTGCTTCGTCAGCCTGGGGGATAATTACTACGTTGACCTGGGCCTCGGCACTCATAGGGTGAAGAGCCGCGTGAAGGAGGAATTCCGGCTGATTATTATAGAGGAGAAGAATGTGGTCTACACACAGTTCCCCACCCCTCTGCTGAGCCGTCTGGAGAAGCATTGTTTGGACATGAACACCATCCTCAGCTGGCAACAGCAAGACCTGAAGCGGGACCTGGAGAATTGGGCCAGTTGGTTTGTCGACATCGAGAACCCCGATTCCTTAAGGGCCTGGTCCCAGGCGCTCGCTCCCAAGGAATGCGATGTCTTCATCGGCTTCAGCGACGACACGTCCGCCGCCATTGTGCTGGAGAGCTCCCAGCACCTCCACTGCCGAGGCTACGAACCCTACGGAGATCCGGTCTTCGCCGCCGCCACAAGCAAACTGGTGGAGTGTGCCACTCCTGACTCCATCCTGCGCCTGAAGTACTCCACTCTGAAGGACGCTAAGCAGATCCAGGAGCTGTATTTCATCAAGCAGAAGCACAACAGCCTGGCCAGCCTCCTACACGAGATGATGAACCAGCAGAAGGAGCAAGGGAGCACCGCCGGGCTGTGCCTGCAGGTACTCGTTCTTGGCTGTGAAGCACCCAAGGGTGCTCTTTGCTTTCCAGGTGAGAGTGGTGGCCCCGTGATCTTGGTTAGGCCAGGAAGATATCTGGCTTACCTCCACCTTCTTTGCCTCCACGGCCATCTGCAGCCAGGGTAGACCTCCCAGGGATCTTCTCGGCTCTGGCTCAGCTCTCGGCTGAGATACTCAAGGCCCCTTCCAGTTGCCTGCAGATGAACACTGAGCACCAATGGAGATGCCCTGGAGGATCCCACCTGCTTGAGGTGCCAGGACAACCGGTTTTGATTTCCCTTTTTTCCTCAGGTCTCTACTCATGCCAGACTGCTAAACCAGAAGGATTTGGAAGTGCTGAAGAAGACGCTGAATCTCCCAGATACCATCCACTGCCTCTTCCTAAGCCAGTTTGACACTGAACACGCTTTCCGCCAGGACCTCAGGTGGGCTCTGACGCTTCTTTTCTTTAACCTTGCAGGTGATTTCTGCTTTGTGCAGTGTTTTGGGACGGGATTAGGGGAGACCTTTCTAGGAGGGAGCATTAAAGAGGCCGTTTCATTGCAGGGATCTCTTCAGAGAGCCTCAAGAAACGAGATTGCTCCTCGTTCAGTTGCATTTTGACGAGCCGCAGAGCAGCAAAAGGCTCCTGGCCTGTGCCAAGTAAGAGCTCTCCTCCTGCTTCATCTTGCTTCATCCTTCTTCATGGAATCACAGAGTGGTTTGGGTTGGATGGGACCTTGTAGATCATCTTGTTCCAACCCCCTGCCATGGGCAGGGACCCCTTCCACCAGATCAGGGTGCTCAAAGACCCGACCAGCCTGGCCTTGAACCCTGCCAGGGAGGGGGCAGCCACAGCTTCTCTGGGCAACCTGGGCCAGGGCCTCACCACCCTCATCGCAAAGAATTCCTCCCTTAGATCTAATCTCAATCACCCCGCTTTCAGTTTAAAGCCATTTTCCACTGTCCTGTCACCCCATGCCCTTGTCCCAGCCCCCCTTCAGCTCTCTCGCACCCCCTCCAGGCACTGGCAGCTGCTCTGAGGTCTCCCCGCAGCCTTCTCCTCCCCAGGCTGAGCAGCCCCAGCTCTCCCAGCCTGTCCTCCCAGCAGAGAGGTTCCAGCCCTCGGGTCATTGCTGGGGCCTCCTCCGGCCCAGCTCCAACAGGTCCAGCTCTGTTCTGTGCTGAGGGCTCCAGAGCTGGACGCAGGACTGCTGGTGGGGTCTCAGCAGAGCGGGGCAGAGGGGCAGAACCCCCTCCCTTGCCCTGTGCCCACGCTGCTGGGGATGCAGCCCAGGAAATGGTTGGGTTTATTCTCCTCTCCTCTCCTCTCCTCTCCTCTCCTCTCCTCTCCTCTCCTCTCCTCTCCTCTCCTCTCCTCTCCTCTCCTCTCCTCTCCTCTCCTCTCCTCTCCTCTCCTCTCCTCTCCTCTCCTCTCCTCTCCTCTCCTCTCCTCTCCTCTCCTCTCCTCTCCTCTCCTCTCCTCTCCTCTCCTCTCCTCTCCTCTCCTCTCCTCTCCTCTCCTCTCCTCTCCTCTCCTCTCCTCTCCTCTCCTCTCCTCTCCTCTCCTCTCCTCTCCTCTCCTCT